>NC_053495.1:135590144-135885199 GCF_905171775.1 Rana temporaria
GGTACGTGACCATGCACTGTCTGCAGGGTACTGGGCAGTATAGACAGGGGGGGGTGGGGTGACACCATGTTTTACTGCACCAGGTGACACCAACCCTAGTGATGCCACTGGTCATAGGTGGGAACCTGTAGCAAGCCAGATTGTGTAATAAACTTTCAACTTTTTGACCCCATTGCAGAGATCCATCGTGAAACGCAGAAGGTGTTTGACACTTTTCGAAAAGAAGACATCCAGGACACATTCCAGAAGTGGCAGGAACGCTGGGAGCAATGTATTGCTGTGCAGGGGAACTATTTTTGAAGTGCATAAATGTAGATAAATACATTATAAGCAGTTTATTAATTTGTGCTTCCTAACAAACATTATATTTTGTTCTTCTTAACCAAGTTTGAAAAACACATTCCTCTTACAGTATATTGATTATCATAGTTACAAAGCAATTTACAATTTTCTACTACAGAAAAATGACTCTTGGTCATTGGGAAATAGCCATTACATTGTATTTTTTTTTATATCCAGCAATTCTATTACTTTACTAGTAGCAGGATGTGGGTTTCGCAAGACTGGGTAATGATGAAAGATGGATCCTAATGCAAATGAACTGGATGGCGTTCTACGTTATATGTGACAAACAAAGAATCCAAACTAAACTGGCTGATTTTTACATGTTAGTGTGTGTAATCTTCCTGCAAGCTGGGTTTTTTTGTGTAGTCATAAAATCAGATGTGGGCAGAGTTATTTATACGGTATATCTAACAATAGTTAAAAAAAATTCTACATACTGAAGGACTAAAAGTTATAATTATCCCATGAAAAAATGTTAGACTGGCTGTGTTGGATGTCAATGAACACAAGTGAGGATAGATGGAGATACACAGAGAGATCATTTGATAGATACATACTGTATGTGTCAATAAAACTTTGGTGAATACTGTCTTTTTATATCGTAAATAGGTTATAACTTTCTATATTTTAACTAGTGCAATACCATAACAGAATGGCGCAGCTCCAAACCCTGCAGTATTGGTCTCCTGGGGTTACTCTCTGTATTCAGGTGCTGGCAGAGACAAGAAACATCTTATGCCGCCTACTCACAAACTGATTTTCCGTTGGAAAAAAATCTGATGTTTTTTCCGACAGAATTCCGCTCGAGCTTGGCTTGCATACACACGGTCACACCAAATTCCGACCATCAAGAATGCAGTGACGTACAACACTACGATGAGCCAAGAAAAATTAAGTTCAATGCTTCCGAGCATGAGTCTAATTGTTTCCGAGCATTACGTGTTTTTTTTCCCCCAACAGAATTCCATACAGACGAATGGATTTTCCAATAGGATTTTTTACCGTCAGAAAAATAGAGAACATGTTCTCTATCTAAGTCCGTCGGAATTTCCTACGAAAAAAGTACGATGGGGTATACACACTGTCGGAATTTCCGATGAAAAGCTCCCATCTGACTTTTTCCATCGGAAATTCCAACTGTATACAGGGCATAACTCCCTACTATAAGATACAAAATAGCATACAAATACCCTCGCACACTGGGGTTTATTTAAGGTAGAACTAAAGACAAAACTTTTTTTCACATTTTGGATAGACTAAGGGTGGGTTATAACCCCTGTAAGGTTTATTTTTGCCTTCTTTGTCCCATTGGGGGGATTTACCTTCACTTCCTGTCCCATAGCCAAATAGGAAGAGAAAGGAAATCCCTGCAAATTAGGGGAATCCCTTAGGGACCTCCAGGTCACCAGAACTAGTATCCCCATCTTCCTAACGGGGCACAGACAGCAAAAAAAAAAAAACTGGTAGGGGTTCTAATCTCTTTTTCCTCTATCCAAAACTAAAACAAGTTTTACTTTTAGTTATACTTAAATAAAGCTGGAG
This sequence comes from Rana temporaria, assembly GCF_905171775.1. Taxonomy (NCBI): domain Eukaryota; kingdom Metazoa; phylum Chordata; class Amphibia; order Anura; family Ranidae; genus Rana; species Rana temporaria. Next base: position 135,592,032 of record NC_053495.1, read on the forward strand.
AGTGCAAAACCAGGCTCACTTCTGCATAGAAACCACTCAGCTTCCAGGTTTTATTGCCAAAGGTTAATTGAACAAGATGAGGTTAGAAGCTGATTAGTTTCTGTTCAGAAATTAGCCTTACTTTGCACTCACCGGCTTTAGTAAATAAACCATTCTGTATCCATCTTCGGTGAGATGTAAATGAAAGACAAGCTTCAGCGCAAATCTCCACCCATTAGTTGCGCCACTCTGACGTGTTTCACCCACACTGCACTTAATCATAGAGGTAAGCATGTCCTGTGGAAAAATGATTATATGCACACATATATGCACACCAGGTGAAACTTAAAGAGCAACTTTTGGTAAAAAAAATGTACATTGCAAGGATTTTAACAATCTTTGTTGCAGATTGCTACCTTTTGTTGTTTTTTGAGAGCCGGTTCACACTAGGGCAACACGACTTTGGGAGGCAACTTGAACACAACTTGAGTATGAATCACAACGCGACTTACAACACGACTTTAGGTCGCCTCCAGGAGGGGGAACTCAATGCCAAATTTTAAATAAAAAACCGGCATCGGTTCCCCTCTAGGAGCATACCAGGCCCTTAGGTCTGGTATGGATTTTAAGAGGAACCCCCTACGCCAAAAAAATGGCGCCCCAAATCCATACCAGACCCTTATCTGAGCACGCAGACCGGCCGGTCAGGAAAGGGGGTGGGGACGGGCGAGCGCCCCCCCCTCCTGAACCGTACCAGGCAGAATGCCCTCAACATGGGGGGGTGCTTTTGGGGCAGGGGTGTGCCCTGTGGCCCCCCACCCCAAAGCACCTTGGGGGCCTCTTCCCAACAACCCTGGCTGTTGGTTGTCGGGGTCTGCGAGTGGGGGCTTATCGGAATCTGGGAGCCCCCTTTAATAAGGGGGCCCCCAGAAACTTGCCCCCCACCCTATGTGAATGAGTATGGGGTACATCGTACCCCTACCCATTCACCTGGTGGAAAATAAATGTCAATAAAAAAACACTACACAGGTTTTTAAAGTAGTTTATTAGGCAGCTCCGGGGGTCTTCTTCTGACTTCGGGGGTCTTCTGCCGGGCACCACCACTGTCTTCTTTCAGCTCTTTTACCAGCGGTGGCCCGGTCTTCTCCCGACTTCGGGGGGTCTTCTTCCGACTTCGGGGGGTCTTTCGACTTCTCCGCTCTCTTCTCCCACTCTCCGGTTCTTTTTCTCTTCTGCCGGGCACCACCGCTGTCTTCTTTCAGCTCTTTCACCAGCGGGGGCCCGGTCTTCTGCATCGCCTTCTTCTCTTCTTCTCCTCTTCTCCTTTTCAATGTTGACTCGACGCTCCCTCCCGCTGTAATGCCGGGTGCGCAGCAATTTATATAGGTCTCTTATGATGTCACAGTCCCAGCATGCTCCGGTACCACCCGGAGCATGCTGGGACTGTGACGTCATAAGAGGCCTATATAATTTGCCGTGCACCGCACAGTCAACATCGAAGAGGAGAAGAAGGCGACGCAGAAGACTGGGCCCCCGCTGGTGAAAGAGCTGAAAGAAGACAGCGGTGGTGCCCGGGAGAAGAGAAAAAGAACCGAAGAGCAGGAGAAGAGAGCGGAGAAGTCAGAAGACCCCCCAAAGTCGGAAGAAGACCCCCCGAAGTCGGGAGAAGACTACCGCTGGTAAAAGAGCTGAAAGAAGACAGCGGTGGTGCCCAGCAGAAGACCCCCGAAGTCAGAAGAAAACCCAGGAGTTGCCTAATAAACTACCTTTAAAACCTGTAGTGTTTTTTTATTGACATTTATTTTCCCCCACCCGCAGACCCCGACAAACAACGGCCAGGGTTGTCAGGAAGAGGCCCTTGTCCCCATCAACATGGGGACAAGGTGCTTTGGGGTGGGGGGCCACATGGCGCCCCCTGCCCCAAAGCACCCCCCTCATGTTGAGGGAATGCCGCCTGGTGCGGTTCAGTAGGGGGGCGCGCGCCCGTCCCCACCCCCTTTCCTGACCGGCCGGTTTGCGTGCTCGGATAAGGGTCTGGTATGGATTTGGGGCGAACCCCCACGCCGTTTTTTCGGCGTAGGGGGTTCCCTTTGAAATCCATACCAGACCTAAGGGCCTGGTATGCCTCACTATGAACGGAGATCCGACTTGGATGTGACTTCTATTGAAATCAATGGATACAGGTCGCCTACAAGTCGGATTGAAGTAGTACAGGAACCTTTTCTAAAGTCGGAGCGACTATAAAGCAGTGATCATTGTATTCTGATTGTGGGGAAACCTCCCGCAGTCAGAATATAATAGCTATGCGGAAGGGTTTCCCCCATCAACACATTCAGGGTCCCATACTATAAGATACAAAATAGCATACAAATACCCTTGCACACTGGGGTTTATTTAAGGTAGAACTAAAGACAAAACTTTTTTTCACATTTTGGATAGACTAAGGGTGGGTTATAACCCCTGTAAGGTTTATTTTTGCCTTATTTGTCCCATTGGGGGGATTTACCTTCACTTCCTGTCCCATAGCCAAACAGGAAGAGAAAGGAAATCCCTATATATGTAAATATCTTTATGTGGCAATGGTCCCAAGCCAAATGTGTTTTTATTTTAGCTGAACGCAGTAACCTGAAAAATGATCAATTATTACCTTTGCAAAGTCATAGCACTTCTTTATTAAATAAGCCTATAAAAAAGACTTTCTGATAACTGTTGGCTTGAAACCCCCAAAGTATATGGTTATTCTGGTGATATATTCTTCTATATCTAAACTATTTATATAATTTATTAGACTTACTACACGCCATTGAATGGAGCATATATACGCTGGAAACACCTTGCCTGTAATGTATGATTTCACTTTATGGAGATGATGATGACATTTCCATGCTGGCTATTCATTAGAAAAACGTGACTGATGACAGCAAGACAAGTCATTACATAGCAGACTTCCTGCCTGTTACCCTACTGGCATCTGAACAGAGCCCTTTGTCATTTGTGTGTAAGATTGGTGATAAAAAAAAACACTACAACTGGGAAATTTTAGGAATTCCCATTCTTATAAAATCCCAGGAAAGATGTGCCAACTATGTAACACTTTTCTCTTGAAAGTCTGTTTCCCCAGATGTGAGCACACCTTATACAGAAGAATGCAGTGTACACATTGCTAAAGCATAATCCCACAGGAAACGATTTGTAAAGGTTTATTACAGTGTAAATTGCTAAAAACTCCAAGGGTAGTAAAACAATGGGAAATGTGAACAGTGTAAATGAATAAAATAAATACATGGGCCCGGATTCACGTAGAATCGCGTATCTTTGTGCGGGCGTAACGTATCCTATTTACGTTACGCCTCTGCAACTTTTACAGGCAAGTGCCGTATTCTCAAACGAAAGTTGCGGCGGCGTAGCGTAAATAGGCCGGAGTAAGCCCGCCTAATTCAAATGTGATAGATGTGGGCGTGTGTTATGTAAATGTTATGTGGCCCCCACGTAAATGACGCTTTTTACGAACGGCGAATGCGCCGTCTGTGAAAGTATCCCAGTGCGCATGCTCCAATTTAACCCGCAAGAAGCCAATGCTTTCGGCTTGAATGTAAATGACGCCCAGCCCTATTCGCGAACGACTTACGCAAACTACGTAAAATTTTAAAAATTCGACGCAGGAACGACGTCCATACTTAACATTGGTACGCCTCATATAGCAGGGGTAACTTTACACCGGGAAAAGCCTAACGTATCTGTACTGCGTCGGCCGGGCGTACATTCGTGAATTTGCGTATCTAGCTGATTTACATATTTCTAGGCATAAGTCAGCGTACAAGCGGCCAGCGTAAATATGCCGTTAAGATCCGACGGCGTAAGAGACTTACGCCAGTCGGATCTAATACAAATCTATGCGTAACTGATTCTAAGAATCAGGCGCATAGATACGACGGCTCGGACTCAGAGTTATGACGGCGTATCTGGAGATACGCTGGCGTAACTCGTACGAGAGTCCGGGCCATAGTGTAAATAAAGTAAAAAAAAATTATAGCAGAGGTTCACCCTCAAGAGACACTTTATCTAATTAAGACCGTCACATTGAATACATTTATAGTCCGCTGTTAAATTTTTTTTAAACAATCACAGTACTTTTATTCACCTCGGAATAACAGGCACTTCCGGGTATCCTTCCTGCGGGAGTGGGCGTGTCGTTTTCTGGGACTCCATCGCAAAGTCTCCTGGGAGCACAGCGTCATGCTTCCCAGGAGAGGAGTCATTAGGTAGATTCTCTCGATATTGCGGGATTTCACTCATCACGTGACCCGTGAAGCAGGTCAGGTGATGAGGGCGGTAGATGGTGCCACGGCACTTTTCTGCTGTTTTCTGTGGTCACATTGGGAACATTTCCTTTCCTGTGGCGGTGACAGAACTGTCTAGACAGGAAGTGAGGGGAAATCCAAACAAGAGTTACAGACAGCATAAAAATACCCTTTTTTTTTGTTAAGTAAGGTTTATTGATGTCTGTGTCCCCATATTTTACCTCACTTCCTGTCATTGTTACAATACTGTCACCTACACAGAAAATAAGGCAGAATCACTTCAAAATATCTCAGGCAGCAAAAAAATACCTGACAGGTGTTTTAATCCTTCCCCAGTATACCCTCAACAAACAGTTGTCTGATATAAATGAAAATAAACTCTGCACAATCCCCTAATCACAAAAAATAATAAGTGTAAATTCGATCATCACAAATTACTAAATGTTGTTGCAAACACTTGATGGGTTTCCACATATGTTTGTGAATAGATTACATTATACAGTGCTGCGCTACATATATTTAAACTTATATATCCACTTATACTATCCTTTTTAAGAAGTCACAGGAAGTAACAAAATGTATCAGGTGGAGCTTAGTGACATCATTACGCCACCAGGAAGGAGCTGGCCAGATACAAGCTAATGGTGATGCTGTAGCCTTACCCTTAAGGGGGACATGTACCTGTATATACTTGAAGTTGCTTTTAGGTGGTGTACTACTGCTGCTTAGTGCACTAACATTGTGAGTACATTTTAGATTGTTTTAATAAATCATTTATCATTTTTAAGAGGTAAAACACTACAGTAGCTCACAAAAGTGAGTACACCCCTCACATTTTTGTAAATATTTTATTCTATCTTTTCATGTGACAACACTGAAGAAATGACACTTTGCTACAATGTAAAGTAGTCAGTGTACAGCTTTTATAACAGTGTAAATTTGCTGTCCCCTCAAAATAACTCAACACACAGCCATTAATGTCTAAATCACTGGCAACAAAAATGAGTACACCTCTAAGTAAAATTGTCCAAAATTGGGCCCAAAGTGTCAATATTTTGTGTGGCCACCATTTTTTTCCAGCACTGCCTTAACCCTCTTGGGCATGGAGTTCACCGGAGCTTCACAGGTTGCCACTGGAGTCCTCTTCCACTCCTCCACGACGACATTGTGGAGTTGGTGGATGTTAGAAACGTATCGCTCCTCCCCCACAGATGCTTAACCACTTCTCTGCCGGACCATTTCTGGCACTTCACTCCTTCATGTAAAAATCATATTTTTTTGCTAGAAAATTACTCAGAACCCCCAAATATGATATATATATATATATATATATATATATATATATATATATATATATATATATATATTTAGCAGACACCCTAGGGCAGTGTTTCTCAGCTCCAGTCCTTAAGGGGCTCCAACAGCTCTTGTTTTCAGGATTTCCTTCAGATTAAACGGCTGTGGTAATTACTAAGGCAGTGAAGCTGATCAAACCACCTGTGCAAAATAATGGAAATCCTGAAAACATGACCTGTTGGGGCGCCTTGAGGACTGGAGTTGAGAAACACTGCCCTAGGGAATAAAGTGGTGGTCATTGCAACTTTTTATCACTTTTCAAATGCCATTTTTTTGGAAAAAAAACGGTTTTATGAATTAAAAAATAACAAAACAGTAGAGTTAACCCAATTTTTTTTGTATAATGTGAAAGATGATGTTACGCCGAGTAGATAGATACCTAATTTGTCACGCTTTAAAATTGCGCACACTCATGGAATGGCGCCAAACTTCGGTACTTAAAAATCTCCATTTGCAAAGATTTTTTTTTTTTTTACAGGTTACCAGTTTAGAATTACAGAAGAGTTCTAGTGCTAGAACTTCTGCACGCGCTCTAATGCACGCGGCGATACGTCACATGTGTGGTTTGAACACCGTTTACATATGTGGTTGGGACTTACGCGTGTGTTTGCTTTTGAGCGCGAGCTACCGGGGACAGGGGCGTTTTAATTTTTTTTATTTTAATTTTATTTTATTTTACTTATTTTTTTTTCTTTTTACACTTTATTTAAAAATGTTATTTTTTTGATCACTTTTATTCCTATTACGAGGAATGTAAACATCCCTTGTAATAGGAATTGTTAGTGACAGTGTCAATAAGACCCCACATCTCTCCTCCAGGCTGAAAAGCATGAGATCGGGAAAAAAAATTCACGCTGACAGACGGTTTTGCGGCTTTGTTTCCTTCCGGGTGCCCGGACGTGACATCATAACGGGTGATATCTGCTCACCGAAAATCTCTAAGGTCCTCCCCCGACGCATGGGGAGCCCGGAGAAGTACCGGATGGCGGCGTGAGGGGGGATGTGCCCTCCCACCGTCTATAAGAACGATCAAGCGGCAAGAACTGCCGCTTTGATCATTCTTATGGTGCGCAGAATCGCAGGCAGAAGAGAAGGATATCTGAATGATGCCAGTAGCTGCAGGCATCATTCAGATATCCCCCCTAAAGTTCAGGATTTCATATGACTTCCTACAGTAGGGAAGTGGTTAATAAGCTTTAGGTCTGGGGACATGCTTGGCCAGTTCATCACCTTTACCTTCAACTTCTTTAGCATCTTGTAGGTGTGTTTGGGGTCGTTATGTTGGAATACTGCCCTGCGGCCCAGTCTCCGAAGGGAGGGGATCATGCTCTGCTTCAGTATGTCATACTACAAGTTGACATTTATGGTTCCCTCAATGAACTCTAGCTTCTTTAGTGCTCATGCAGCCCCAGACCATGACACTCCCACCACCCTGCTTGACTGTAGGCAAGACAGACTCACATGGTTGCCGCCACATATGCTTGACACCATCTGAACCAAATAAGTTTACCTTGGTCCCATCACACCAAGCTTCAGTAATCCATGTCCTTAGTCTGATTGTCTTCAGCAAACTGTTTTCAGGCTTTCTTGTGCATCATCTTTAGAAGAGGCTTCCTTCTGGGCTGGCAGCAATGCAGACCAATTTGATGCAGTGTGCGGGGTATGGTCTGAGCACTGACAGGCTGACCCCCACCCTTCAACCTCTGCAACAATGCTGGCAGCACTCATACATCTATTTCCCAAAGACAACAACTGGATATGATGCTGAGCACGTGCACTACACTTCTTTGGTCGACCATGGCGAGGCCTGTTCTGAGTGGAGCCAGTGCTGTTAAACCGCTGTATGGTCTTGTCCACTGTGCTGCAGCTCAGTTTCAGGGTCTTGCCAATCTTATAATAGCCTAGGTCATCTTTATGTGGAGCAACAATTATTTTTTTCAGATCCTCAGAGAGTTCTTTGCCATGAGTTGCCATGTTGAACTTCCAGTCACCAGTATGAGAGAGTGAGAGCGATAACACCAACTTTAACACACCTGCTTCCCATTCACACATGAGATCTTGTAACACTAACGAGTCACATGACATTGGGAGGGAAAATGGCTAATTGGGAGCAATTTGGATATTTTTACTTAGGGGTGTACTCACTTTTGTTGCCAACGATTTGTTGAGTTATTTTTAGGGGACAGACAATTTACACTGTTATACAAGCTATACACTCACTAGTTTACGTTGTTAGGCCCCTTTCACACGGGGCGGATCAGTAATGATCCGCCTCCGTATGCTCCGTATGCTCAGCGGGGATCGCTCTGTTGATCCCCGCTGCACAGTGTGTGGGGACCGCCCTGTCTTTTCTCCGCTCTCCCCTATGGGAAGATCGGATGAACACGGACCGTATGTCCGTGTTCATCCGATCCACTCTGCAGACGGAAGAAAAAATAGGGTTTTCTTCCGTCTGCAAAATCGGATCTTTGCTGAGGCGGACGAGATCGGGTGTCAGCGGATGTTCATCCGCTGACACCCGCAATCTCATAGGGACCAATGTATGTCCCTTTTTCATCTGCAAACGGATGGATGAAAAAGCGGACATACGGTGAAAGGGGCCTTGCATAAAAAAAGGTATAATAAAATATTTACAAAAATGTGAGGGGTGTTTATACCAACATTTTGGACTATTTACATTGATTCTTACTATTGTCATCACCATTGTTTTTGCACGTTTACTAGGACTTGACAACCTAATTCTTCATTTTCATACCCACTCCATGTATGATTATATACCTTTTACACCACTTTACTTTGGACATTATTCAGTATATTTGCACTTTTTCTAGGTGTTTGGAGCCAGACATTTGCAAGCTCCATTACTTTTCACTGTGGTTTATTATATTGTTACTTGCACGTTATTGGTACACACACTGCTTGCTATTAGCAGTGATTTTCATATTTAATACACTTAGGCCCGGATTCACGTACAGCGGCGTATCTTTGATCGGACGTAACGTATCCTATTTACATTACGCCTCTGCAACTTAGACGGGCAAGTGCAGTATTCTCAAAGCACTTGCTCCGCAAGTTGCGGCGGCGTAGCGTAAATAGGCCGGCGTAAGCCCGGCCTAATTCAAATGTGGAAGATGTGTGCGTGTGTTATGTAAATGTTATATGACCCCACGTAATTGACGCTTTTTACGAACAGAGCATGCGCCGTCCGTGGACATATCCCAGTGTGCATTGCTCCAAAGTACGCCGCAAGGACGTATTGGTTTCGACGTGACCGTAAATTATGTCCAGCCCCATTCACGAACGACTTATGCAAACAACGTAAAATTTTCAAAATTAGACGCAGGAACGACGTCCATACTTAACATTGATACGCCGCATGTACGCCTCATATATCAGGGGTAACTTTACGCCGGGAAAAGCCTAACATAAACGGCGTACCTGTACTGAGTCGGCCGGGCGTACGTTCGTGAATTCCTGTATCTAGCTGATTTACATATTTCTAGGCGTAAATCAGCGTACACGCCCTTAGCGCCCAGCGTAAATATGCAGTTAAGATCCGACGGCGTAAGAGACTTACGCCGGTCGGATCTAATACAAATCTATGCGTAACTGATTATAAGAATCAGGCGCATAGATACAACGGCTCAGACTCCCTCTATGGAGATGGTTAACATCTCCACGCCGAACGCCGGACGCCTGTCGCCTGCCGCGTGAAAAAAGGTCCCGGACCTTTTTTTCAGGCGTCTTCGAGCGTTCGGCTAGGAGATGGGAATCATCTCCATAGAGGGGGTCATCTTGGGGCACATCTAGGCGGACAATACCGGCGTTTTGTCGCCGCAAATCGCGGTACAAAACGACGCTATTTTTACCGCGATTTGCAGCGACAAAACGCCGCGATTTCGTCCGTCTAGATGTGAATGCAGCCTTAGTGTGTTTGAGATTGCGCTCATCACCCCCCTTTTTATATTCCAATTTTTAGTGATTCATACACTTTTAGATTTGAGCAGCTAATAGATACAGTATAGTCAAATGTATTGGAAACCTTGTCCTGATAATTTTTTTCCTAAATACAGTGCATCTGTAAAAATAATATAAATGACTGATCATTTAGATGTCTCCAAACAGAAATTGGATATTAGCTTGCAAATTGCAGAATACTTTTCAGTAACACATCATCATTACATTGCAGGTGCTAAAAGAAATATAGGCAATTACCATTATATTAAGGTCTGTGGCTGGCAAATGTTATTCAGGTTCTAACACGACTATCTGTGTGCCCATCCAACCTTTGTATTATGACTACAAGGAATTCCAAACTGCAGAGTTGTTCAGCTGCTTTCAGCACATATTAATCTAGCAGTTTAAACATGTAGCTTTGATTTTACTTTGGCACTGCCAGTTTCCAAATTCCAAGTATATGAATCTTTTGATTGTGCCTTAATGCAAGATTGTGTTCAAAACATGTCACCTCCCTAAAGAAAATATTTTTCTACGATGAGTAATACCTGCCCTGCCATTCTAGCTTTTTTTAACACAAAAATGCAAGTATGCATTCTTATCGCTGGTCTACGGCGCTACATGAACCAGCTGCAGTATACTGAGCTTCATCTCTAAGGCCCCGTACACACGACCGGATCTATCCGCTGGGAATGATCCGCGGATCAGTTCCAGCGGACAAATCCGGTCGTCTGTACGGCCTATCGGATATTTATCCACAGAGATTCGTCCGGCCGGTCCATTTTAAGCGGATAGAAATGTCTTAGCATGCTAAGAAATCTATCCGCTTGAATCGGGACCAGCGGATTGATCCGGTGGTCTGTACAGACTCACCGGATCAATCCGTCCGCTCCCCTCCCTCGCATGCGTCGTAATGATTCGACGCATGCGTGGAAGTACTTACCTTCCAGCGTCGCGCACGTCGCCGCGTCATCGTCGCGGCGACGGCGCGACACGTCACCGCGGAGGAATTCCGCACGGATTTTGATCCGATGGTGTGTACACGCCATCGGATCCAAATCCGGAGGAGGAATCTCCGCTGGAAACGGTCCAGCGGACCGTTTCCAGCGGAGATCCGGTCGTGTGTACGAGGCCTAATTCAAATGTTAATGCTGAATTCCAGCAAATAAAAATCACACGGCAGGTACTTTGTTATTCATGCTTATAACATAGTAGGCACTGCTTATGGTGCATTTGTATATTCTATTGCTTGATCCCTGTTTATTTACAGGTGTTGCCAACACCAACACTTTTCTTAGTCTGATTCTATTGCCATTGTCAGAGGCAAGTCTGAAGACCACTCCAAAAATCCCCAAATTATAGAAGTTGTGCTGCTGGTGGCACATCACTGCACTGTGATATTGGTTATAATAAGATAACAAACAAATCTATGTTAGAAACCTAGTGTCAGGGGGCCAATACTCACGCAGCTAATGATAATGCTCATACTCATGCAGCTCATGCCAATGCAGCTCACGTTCATGAAACCCAGATAGACTTTGGCCACTAACCAGTGTGCACTAACACATCGGCAGATCGGTGCATGCTGGACGTTCTTTAGCTAACCATGAGCTGTGTTCCTGCTCTTGCTGCCTGATCTTCCATTACAGACCCAGCCTACTTCTGACCTTGTTTTGTGGATTCCGAATGCTGACCTCAGTTTGCCTCTGACCAAGCTCTGATGTCTTTCTGGTAATGACCTCAGTCTGCTTCCTGACTACGCTTCTCCTGCTCCTCAGGTATGACTCCGGCTTGGCTTCTGACTGCGTCCTTTTTGGCTTTTGACTACGTCCTTACTGTCTATCTGTGCTGACCCTGGCTTGTCATTGGACCAAGTCCTTGATCCTAATGGGTACCTGCATCTACCTCTGATTGTGTGTCCTCGCAGTGTCTGTTCCAAGCTTCCATGATCCAGTTACCAGGTGCCATCCTTGGTCCTCTTCTAATGTACCCAAATTGCTGCTGAGTGGTGTCCAAAGGCCATTACTGCTTGCTACCTGATTACAGGCACCTGTGATTCTTTGTGCCCCGTTCCCCAGTTCCAAATTCAGGGGTACTTGGACCGAAACCGCAAGGGGAAGCCCTCTTGTCATTTCAGCCTCCAAAAAAAGTATGTGACACCTAGTATAATAAAAAGGATTTTTTTCTACGGTGTCTGTGTGTTTTTTTTAACTATTTACACTTCCTTCGTGAAATGATAGAGGTACAGTGTACCCCATTACCAATTCACATAGGGGGGGCCAGGATCTGGGGTTCCCCTTTGTTAAAGGGGTCTTCCAGATTCTGATAAGCCCCCCGCCCACAGACCCCCACAACCACCTGGGCAAGGGTTGTGGGGATGAGGCCCTTGTCCCCATCAACATGGGGACATCCTCCCCATGTTGAGGGCATGTGGCCTGGTGCGGTTCAGGAGAGGGGGGGCCGCACTCTGTCCCCCCTCTTTTCTGCGGCCGGCCAGGTTAACGTGCTCGGATAAGGGTCTGGTGTGGATTTTTGGGGGAACTCCACGCCATTTTTTTTTTAAATTTGGGGTGGAGTTCCCCTTAAAATCCACACCAGACCTGAAGGGTCTGGTATGGATATTTGGGGGGAACCCCACATCATTTTTTTTTAAATTGATGGCGGGGTTCCCCTTAATATCCATATCAGACCTGAAGGGCCTGTTAATGGAATTTGGGGGGACCCCCAGCTTTTTTATTTTTATTTTTTATGAATGAATCATCTCTGAATTGCCAGAGCCGACAATTCATTGGAGCCGCAAAGCCGGTTTTAAATGCCTTTTTTTCTTTCAGAAATTACACTTTGTGCAGGGATAGTTCTATGTATGGGAAACATGCGCTTTTTCACTTGCTGACTTTACACCCTCCCTAGGTACGAAATTTAAAGTAATATTACACTTTTATTGTTTCAGTTTTAGCATTATTAAATTCACTGCTCCTGAAAAAACGGCCGTTTTTAAACCTTTTTTTTGCATTGATACATGTTTCCTGGGACAGGACCCAGGTCCCCAAACACTTTTTAGGACAATAAATTGCATATTAGCCTTTAAAATTAACACTTTAGATTTCTCCCATAGACTTTAACAGGGTGTTCCGCGGCTTTTCGAATTTGCCGCGAACACCCCTAATTGTTCGTTGTTCGCCGAACAGGCGAACAGGCAATGTTCGAGTAGAACATGAGTTTGACTCGAACTCGAAGCTCATCCCTACTGAGGAGCTAGAGGAGGATGAGGAGTCCTCGTCCATAGAAGATCTCATGGAGGCCTCAAGCCTATCTGACAAAGAATTGAGTGATTCAAGAGATATGGAGTCTGACATACTTAAAGGGGTGGTTCACCCTAAAAACGACTTTTTTTTATTACACTGCCCCCCCACATTACAATACGATTAAGGCTATTAATTTTTTTTTATGCTGTACATACCTTTCTACAGCATATTCACCCGTGGCATCCGGCTTGCGAGTCCCACGGGAGTGGGCGTTCCTAACATGTCTGTGATTGACGTTTGACCAAAAACGAGCTCCCCCCCTCGCGTAAGCCGCGTCTCGGTTGGCGAAAGGAGCCGAATGGTGAGTTGGCGCTATACTGCGCATGCGCATCGCCGTTTGGCCAATCGTGACGCGGCTTACGCGACTGGGGGAGCTCATTTTTGGTCAAACGTCAATCACAGACATGTTAGGAACGCCCACTCCCGCGGGACTCGCAAACCGGATGCCACGGGCGAATATGCTGTACAAAGGTATGTACAGCATAAAAAAAAAATTAATAGCCTTAATCGTATTGTAATGTGGGGGGGCAGTGTAATAAAAAAAAGTCGTTTTTAGGGTGAACCACCACTTTAATGAAAAAGACAGTGAGCTTGAACTTGTCCTTCCTGAGCTTATAATTCCTAAAGAACAGAGGGAAAGAAGAGTCATTCACACACCCAAGAGACTGACTTATGATCATTTGGGGGAATGCTCTGAAGAGGCCATTATCACCTCTTAGGCCGGGTACTCACGACCAAACATGTATGGTGAAAGCGGTCCGTCGGACCGTTTCCACCATACATGTCTGCCAGAGGGCTTCTGTACGATGGTTGTACACACCATCGTACAGAAGTCCGCGCGTAAACAATACGCGGGGCGTGTCCGCGGTGTCGCCGCGTCGATGACGCGGTGTCGCCGCGACAATGACGCGGCGACGTGGGCGGCCCGCCTTTAAAATGCTTCCACGCATGCGTCGAAGTCATTCGACGCATGCGAGGGACGGCGGGCGCCTGGACATGTACGGTAGGTCTGTACTGACGACCGTACATGTCCGAGCGGGCAGAATTCCAGCGGACTGTTTTAAAACAAGTCCAGGAATATTTGTCTGCTGGGAAAAGGCCCGGCGGGCAAATGTTTGCTGGAATTCGGCCCGCTCGCGCCCACACACGACCAAACATGTCTGCTGAAACTGGCCTGCGGGCCAGTTTCAGCAGACATGTTTGCTCGTGAGTATGGGGCCTAAAAGATCCAGTACCATACCTAGTTCTCCCATTGTGTCTTTGGTGGGAGACTGCCCTAGCTCACACCCTGGCACATCTGAGCACGATACCTCCATATTAGTTAGCAGTGGACAGAGTAGCCTGCCCTCAGCTGACAATTGGCGGGAGGATCCTCTGTCCACTTTATGTCATAAGTTGAGTTGTTTGACTTTAAATACTGTTAGGGATAATGCACATTATTTGTTGCCTTGCATGATCTAACTAACTTTTTCTCTGCTTGTATTTACAAAGCATGTATCAGGATACATACTGTTGTCCTCTTTGGGGACCAAAGACTTTAAGTGGAGCAGGGAGGAGCTGAATTCGCTCTCTTGGGATCAGCGCTCTTCCCTCTGCGGAACAAGGAAGAGCACTACAGCCAAGCAGCTAGGCCTGAAGCCTGAGGCCCCATACACACCATAGAATCTATCCGCAGATAAATCCCATCAAATGGGTTTCTGCGGATAGATCCTATGGTGTGTACACTCCGTCGGATATTTATCCGCAGATAAATCTCCCCTGGAATGGATTTCCAGCAGATGGATATTTGCTGACATGCTCAACAAATCCATCTGCTGGAATCCATTCCAACGGATGGATCCGCTCGTCTGTACAGACTTACCGGATCCATCCGCCCAAAGGGATTCCCCGCACGCGTCGTAATGATTTGACGCATGCGTGGAATTCCTTATATGACAGCGTCGCGCCCGTCGCCGCGTCATAATAGCGGCGACGGCGCGACACGTCATCGGCAGAGGATTTCAGCGCGGATTTCAATGCGATGGTGTGTACACGCCATCGCATAGAAATCTTCTGAAATCCTCGAGAGGATTTATCCGCGGATACGGTCCGCTGGACCGTATCTGCGGATAAATCCTCTCGTGTGTATGGGGCCTGAGGCGGGATTCAACGGAAGACCAGCCATCCGGAGAGGGACAAGATTAAGTGCCTTTGGCTCGTGTTTCCAAGCGGCCGGAGAAACTCATCAGCTGACGGTTGTAACAGTGGAGAGCAGGATATCGAAGACCGTGCGTTGCGGCATGGCCACTGATCAGCGTATCTCTCATGAGGAACTCAGGCGGACTAGGCCTGTTCGGGTGAGAAGACACTTGCCCAAGTTTCAATACCACCTCAGCCTAGTGACTCGTAGTGCTCCACATACCAGAGCAGCGTACTGTCTACTGATTCAATCCAGAGGCCTAACATCCAAAAGTCACGCTAGCCAAATTGACCGATGCTGACTTGAAGATCGGTTCACAAGCGCCTATATCGATCATACCCCTTTAACTGAGCCTGAATACCTTTGAATTACAAATAAGTTAAAGTGCACCAACGTATTCACAATAGACTTCACCACTGAGGAACATTCTGGAGTTATCTGGGCCAGGTATGGCCAAGATTACCTGCAACTGTACTTAAAAGAAGTACTCGCGAGCATAGACTATTTATAGCTACTTGTAGGCTTAATAATATTAACATTTTAGTTTTGTTCTTATTGACTCTTGCAGGGGCCCTTGCAGTCAGCCATATATATATGTTTATGTGTGTTTAATCTGTTGTTTGATCCTTTATCTCTTTTATTACGTGCCAAGTAAAATTACCCTTGGTTTACTATATTGATTGTGTGAGGTGTGTTTGCTCCTGAGAACTGCATCCAGAGGAAGGTAACGACATTATTGCCTGTTATTGTATATTTCACATGTGTTATTGTGGTCCCAGCTAAACAGGGGACTCCCATACATTTGCATTTCTCTGGTGTGCCAAGGGAGGGTTCGAGCCTATTAGAGGGGTGGATAGGTCAGAGAGTAGACCCAAAACTAATCAGCAGCTCCTTCAGGGGCACCGCTACATATATATATATATCTATATATATATATATATATAGATATATATATAAACTCAACACACAGCCATTAATTGCTAAACCTCTGGCAACACAAGTGAGTACACCCCTAAGTGAAAATGTCAAAATTGGGCCCAATTAGCCACTTTCTCTCCCCAGTGTCATGTGACTCGTTAGTGTTATAAGGCCTCAGGTGTAAATGGGAAACAGGTATATTCAATTTGGTGTTATCGCTCTCACTCTCTCATACTTAAAGTAGTTGTAAAGGAAAATTATTTTTTGATGAAATGACTGTTTACAGGGTATAGAGACATAATAGTTAACTGATTCCTTGTAAAAATGATTAAAAATTTATAAAAATCAATCATATAATGTACCTGCAGTTCCTAGTTTCGTTTTTGCATGTTGTTTCCTGCTTCTGTGATGTACAGAGCCACAGAGCCAATACAGGGCAGTGATGGTTTGGAAAACTAAACTGATTGGTGCTGTGGGGTTTTAGACACACAGGGCTAGATTCAGGTAGACTTATCAGTAGATACGCCATCGTAAGTCCGAATCCGCGCCGTCGTATATTTAAGCGTATGCTCAAATTGAGATACGCTTAAATGTTGCTAAGATACGACCGTCGCATCTTAGCTGTCTATTTACGCTGGCCGCTAGGGGCGTGTACGCTAATTTACGCCTAGAATAGGTAAATCAGCAAGATACGCCTATTCAAGAACGTACGTACGGCCGTCGCAGTAAAGATACGCCATTTACGTAAGGCGTTTTCAGGCCTAAAGATAAACCACCAAAAACATGGCGCAGCCAATGTAAAGTTTTTCACGTTTTTCGTCGTTTGCGTAACTCGTCCGTGAATGGGGCTGGGCGTAAGTTACGTTCACGTCGAAAGCATTGACTTTTTGCGACGTGATTTGGAGCATGCGCACTGGGATACTTTCACGGACGGCGCATGCGTCATTTACGTGAGGTCACGATTAATTTACATAAAACACGCCCACCTCTTCCACATTTGAATTAGACGGGCTTACGCCGGACAAATTACGCTACGCCGCCGCAACTTACGGAGCAAGTGCTTTGTGAATACTGCACTTGCCTATCTAAATTGCGGCGGCGTAGCGTAAATAACATACGCTACACCCGCAGAAAGTTAAGCCGCCGTACGTGAATCTAGCCAACAGTAATCACATCTCATTGATTAGTGACCACAGAGAGAAAGCTCCCAGTACTGTGGTCATCAGGAAACAGACAACCAGGAAGTGTGGAGATCAGAGAAGAATTACAGCAACTTGAGAGCAAAAACGAACAATGAGGACATGAAAACAGCACTGCATTAAGATAAAGGAAGCTATTAAGATAAAAAAAAAAAAAAATCCTTTACAAACCCTTTAAATATCAGTGATTAATTCATAGTGCCAATTGTAAAGCAGAAGCAGAAGAGACAATTTCCCTTGGGATTTGTACTACCGGCACTTGAATAGGTATAACATCATAGCAGAGTAAAATCGATATTTATTAATAAATATCTATTTTACTCTACTATGGTGTTATACCTATTTAAAGGAGTTGTAAAGGAAAAACATGTTTTGGCTGAAATGACTGTTTACATGGTATAGAGACATAATAGTAACGGATTCCTTTTAAAAATGATTAAAAATAGATAAAAATCAATCATATAAGGTACCTACAGTTTCAGTTTAGTTTTTGCATGTTTCCTACTTCTCTGCTGCACAGAGCCAATACAGGGCAGTGATGGTTTGGAAAACTAAACTGATTGGTGTTGAGGGGTTTTAGACACACAGTAATCACACCTCCTTGATTAGTGACCACAGAGAGAAAGCTCCCATGACGTTTTTCATCAGGAAACAGACAACCAGGAAGTGTTCAGAACAGAGAAGGATTAGTGCAAAAATGAACAATGAGGACATGAAACCAGCACTGCAGTAAGGTAAAAATTATTCCTTTAGTGACCCTTTAAGTGCCTGTAAAGTCAAAATCCCAAAGGGAATTGTCTTTTATGCTTCACTCTATCATACATGGCACCTAATCGCAAAGAACTCTCTGAGGAAACCAAAAAAAAAGAATTGTTGCTATACATAAAGATGGCCTAGACTATAAGAAGATTGCCAAGACCCTGAAACTGAGCAACAGCACGGTGGCCAAGACCATACATCGGTTTAACAGGACAGGTTTTACTCAGAACAGGCCTCACCATAGTCAACCATAGAAGTTGCGCGCACGTGCTCAGCGTCATATCCAGATGTTGTCTTTGGGAAATAGACGTATGAGTGCTGTCAGCATTGCTGCAGAGGTTGAAGGGGTGGGGGTCAGCCTGTCAGTGCTCAGACCATACGCCGAACACTGCATCAAATTGGTCTACATGGCTGTCATCTCAGAAGAAAACCTCTTATAAAGATGATGCACAAGAAAGCCTGCAAACAGTTTGCTGAAGACAAGCAGATTAAGGACATGGATTACTGGAACCATGTCCTGTGGTCTGATGAGACCAAGATAAACTTGTTTGGTTCAGATGGTGTCAAGCGTGTGTGGCAGCAAGCAGGTGAGGAGTACAAAGACAAGTGTGTCTGGGCTACTGTCAAGCATGGTGGTGGGAATGTCATAGTCTGGGGCTGCATGAGTGCTGCCAACACTGGGGAGCTACAGTTTATTGAGGGAACCATGAATGCCAACATGTACTGTGACATATTGAAGCAGAGCATGATCTCTACCCTTCAGAGACTGGGCCGCAGGGCAGTATTCCAACATGATAACAACACCAAACACACCTCCAAGATGATCACTGTCTTGCTAAAGAAGCTGAGGGTAAAGGTGATGGACTGGCCAAGCATGTCTCCAGACCTAAACCCTATTGAGTATCTGCGGGGCATCCTAAAATGGAAGATGGAAGAGCGCAAGGTCTCTAACATCAACCAACTCCGTGATCATCATGGAGGAGTGAAAGAGGACTTCAGTGGCAACCTGTGACGCTCTGGTGAACTCCATGCCCAAGCGGGTTAAGGCAGTGCTGGAAAATAATGGTGGTCACACAAAATATTGACACTTTGGGCCCAATTTGGACATTTTCACTTAGGGGTATACTCACTTTTGTTTTGGAAAAGAAAAAACAAGGTGCGCTGAATTCACAAAAATATAATCAATCCTGAGGATCATGAAATAAATAGTCCATGAATTTTGCAATACATGAAAAATAGAAAAAATATGGAAATGAACGTAGTCTATGAAGAAAACAACGTAGATCCTGTTCACCAGTGCAGTGAAAGAAAAAAATGAAATAGAAACAGTCCACAGGTGTTGATCATAATCAATAGTGACAATCCAAAAAGAAAGAGATCCTCCACCATAAAAATAGTGTGTCTGCTTACCGGAACTCCGGCGGTCTCTTAATTAAAAGAAGGCCCCAGAAGGCGTTTGGATTAACCTTGTGGTAGTTGGGATATGGATGGGCTGAGTGTGACGTCTAACCCCGTCTCAAACCAGTAGATGGAATACTTGGATAACGAATAACATGGAAAATATAGAAGGACCGCAATAGTGTGATACCATAGATAACATTTATAAAAAAGAAGACAAAAACACACTTACATGAATGCAGTGTAAAATAGGCATGTCAGATTGGAGCTCCGGCCGGAAGCAATCCAAAAAACACCCGTCCAATAGGTAGGAATAGTGCACTCAACGGGGGTGATCCGATGCGACACACGTTCCGCCCGACCGGTTTTGCGAAAACTCGCTTCCTCATGGGGCACTGTAAGTGTGTTTTTGTCTTCTTTTTAATAAATTTTATCTATGGTATCACACTATTGCGGTCCTTCTATATTTTCCATGTTATTCGTTATCCAAGTATTCCATCTACTAGTTTGAGACGGGGTTAGACGTCACACTCAGCCCATCCATATCCCAACTACCACAAGGTTAATCCAAACGCCTTCTGGGGTCTTCTTTTAATTAAGAGACCGCCGGAGTTCCGGTAAGCAGACACACTATTTTTATGGTGGAGGATCTCTTTCTTTTTGGATTGTCACTATTGATTATGATCGACACCTGTGGACTGTTTCTATTTTATTTTTTTCTTTCACTGCACTGGTGAACAGGATCTATGTTGTTTTCTTCATAGACTACGTTCATTTCCATATTTTTTCTATTTTTCATGTATTGCAACATACATGGACTATTTATTTCATGATCCTCAGGATTGATTATATTTTTGTGAATTCAGCGCACCTTGTTTTTTCTTTTCTATGCCATCACTGTACAATAATCACAGTAAGGTGCAGCCTTTTTTGTATTTATTTCATCCGATCACATATGTGTACTCTTATGAACTTTGGTTTGTTTATATTTGTTAGTTGATTAGTGCAGTTGCTTCCACCCACTTTTTTCCATACTCACTTTTGTTGCCAGCGGTTTAGACATTAATGGCTGTGCGTTGAGTTACTCACTGCTTTACATTGTAACAAAGTGTCATTTCTTCATGAAAAGATGTAATAAAATATTTACAACAATTTGAGGTGTGTACTCACTTTTGTGAGATACTGTATGTGTGTGCGTGTTTAGCGGGTATTACCCTTTTTGATGTGATACAAAGACTACGATTGCTGATCATGAAGGATCTCAGCTCCCACCAGTGGCTGACTTGGGTTATAGCCTCCTGTTTACATTCTGTTCCAGTACCGCAGTGAATGTTGGAGAATTGAGTTCAGTAGAAGGAGAGACTCCATTTGCCCTGGCCTGTAATGAACTACATTACCCAGAGAGCAGCTGTGTAACCCCAAGATGCTTTACCTTCCGCACTGCCCGCAGAGGGAGGTAATTTAAGGGAAAGGACGTGTTTGGCGCGCTCTCTCTGGACCGCCTCTTCAACCAAGGAGGACACTGCAGGAGTGTCTCCACGGGGAGTAGGCCACAGTTGAGGCCTATATACGCCCGGGAGGATCGGCTTTGAGACGGAGTTCTACCGGAGCCATCGGACGAGATCTCAGTAACCCTGTGACCTGTCTGAGGACCGGAGTCTGCCGATCGACTGGACGGTGTGCCGTAGAGGGACAAGGCCTCAACCGGTTGGGTGAGATGGGCACTTGCCTAAAAGTACTGTTTGTTTTGCGGAAGGGCGGATTGCTGAACATCCATTTTTCATAGTTTGACTGTCCAGGAAACTTTATCAGTTTGTTACTGCCTTATTGGATTACAAATTGTTCTTAGCACGCCATCGCATGCCAATGAACAAGTGCACCAACTGTTAGCAAGAGACTGTGTTGAAGTTTGGCCTGGCTATAGCCATAACACTTACGAACAATTTGTTCAGGGTTGTATACTCACTATATTGGTTGTATTGCTCGCTGGCCAAGTAATGAGTGAGTGAGTGAGTGAAATACTTATATAGCGCAACACATGCAAACTGAATCGCCTCAGGGCCATCAGTTCTACTACTTTAATACGTTACACTTAATCCGTTCTACTGTTTTATACTGTATTGTAGAGAGGCGAGGGCTGGGTGAGGTTTGGTAAGAGGCGTTTCAATATACACATTTTGGAGACCCCCTTGCTGTGAGCTCACACAGGTCTATTTGACATTTAATATTGTCACTGATACTTCAGGGATCTGCAAAATAGAGTGTCACTGTTTTACTCATGTTCTATTGTTCTTCTTTAAGTAAAGCATTAATTTGGTTATCTTGAAGTCTGTGTGCAGCCTGTCTTTTATACTGCAGGATCTCTCCACTTAAGCTAATCCCTTTAATTGCATAATCTGTTGTTGTGTAACGAGATATTGTTTTTCTCACAAGCTAAAGGGGTTCAAAACTCTCAATTATTGCGTGTGTCACAGGTGGGTTTTCAGCCACT
The DNA here is from genome assembly GCF_905171775.1 of Rana temporaria. Classification (NCBI taxonomy): domain Eukaryota; kingdom Metazoa; phylum Chordata; class Amphibia; order Anura; family Ranidae; genus Rana; species Rana temporaria. Next base: position 135,613,874 of record NC_053495.1, read on the forward strand.
TTAAGGGGTTAATCACCTAGTGTAGACCCAAAACAATCCAGCAGGTTCTCCAGGGGTACCGTAGTGCTACACGTGTATATATGTATATATATATATATATATATATATATATATATATATATATATATATATATATATATATATATATATATATATATATATATAATTATGAATTATCATTCTACTCTAAATGTTCCTAATTAGGGTATTAATATGTATAAATATAACAAAGAACAAATATATAAATGTACAATTATGTACCTATATTATTAGATTAAAATAATTGATATAAGAATCCATCAACTTCTAGAGGAACATTTACTAGGTTCTTGGAACAATCCCTTCAACCACATCCCCCTCTTAAACTGGTCAACTGGTCCGTGAACTAAGAGATTAAAATTTCAACATGTCACATATAAGTTCTCCCTACTAGACTTGAGTGGCAATTCTACTCCCATTGACATATTTACATAAATTCTTATACACATGCTGAAGTGAAGTATCCATTTTTTTTTGTTTACATTAATAATTTATATTTTGCATTATATTATTTTTTAATGTAATCTGTAGTTTGCTGTTACTGTTACTTTTTTTTCAAATATTTATGTAAGTAAAGAAGTACTTTTTATATGTGAGAGCTTCTCATCCTAAAAGGTATTTCTTTAAATTTAAATATTTGGCAGTAGTATGTGTGCATGTGTATATTTGCTTCAGTTATAATAATATGTAGCTCTACCCCTGCAAGTGCCGCTGGTAATATTGGGTCCTTTCGCTCTTTCTCTGGCCCTACGCGGAACCTCACTCCGCTGACACCACCAGAATACCTTGGCTGGGAACTCCCAGCAGTCACACAAAGACGGCAGACCAAAATTAAAAGGTAACACAGTAGATCAGTAGTTCAGTGTCAACGTATTGAAATCAGTGCTATACAAATACAGTGCAATAAACCCAGGTACCTTTAAGGTTAGAGAATGAACAATAGCTCCCAAATTGAGAGATTACACCCCCAAGTGACTGTGAAGGACTATGAGTTTATTCCACTACCAGCAACCCAGTTCTGCTACCAGGTATGTAACAGGATCTGAAGAGTTCTTTGAAGTAAGCTTCTATTGGCACAGTTGGGGCCCTTTAACTTTGGCACGCAAAAGCAGTGCAACGTTTCTAAAGGTGAAGTTCAAAAGCAGTTGAAAGAGGAAATCGACTCAGTAGGTGGGTCAGCTGCAACTAGGTGAGGATAAATGTGTTCAAAGAAAAGGGAAGAACACTGCAGAGGTAGGACTGGGAGGAGATAGCAGTAAGGTATTATGCAGCAAGTCGAGGTGCTCGTGGATCAGCAATCTGATGGTAAAGGTAGCCTTTACAGCTCATGGTTCATCACAGCACAGCAGGGCTAACACACCCTTTCCCAGTCAATGCGTCTCTCTCTAACTGCCCTGCTCCTTTCCAGGCTTTTGTTTATAAAGACATACTTTCCCCTTCCTAGTACTTGTGGGCCTTGTTGTTGTTGCCCTAGTTCAACTGTGTACAAAGTACTCCTTTAACCGCTTAAGGACCGGGTCGCGCATATATACGTCGACACAATGGCTCCTGTGGTCAGATCAACGTATATATATGACCCCTTTAAGATGCGGCATTGTGGGCGCACACGCCGCAAGCTCTGTGAGTCCGACCCCGGGTCCCGTGGACTTGATGTCCGCGGGGATACCCACCAACGTCTCACGGAGAGGAAGAACGGGGAAATGTGACAGGACACTGATCACAGCTCACTGTAATCGGGAGCAGTGATCAGTGTTGTGTCACATACAGCCCATCCCCCCTACAGTTAAAAGCACTCCCTAGGACACAATTAACCCCTTCAGTGCCCCCTAATGGTTAACCCCTTCACTGCCAGGGTCATTTTTACAGTAATCATTGCATTTTTATAGCACTTATCGCTGTATCAATGACAATGGTCCCAAAATGGCGTCAAAAGTGTCCGATGTGTGCGCCATAATTTCGCAGTCACGATAAAAAATGCTGATCGCTGCCATTACAGAAAAAAAGTAGTAAAAAAAAAATAATAATAATAAAAATGCCATAAAACTATCCCCTATTTTGTAAACGCTATAACTGTTACGCAAACCAATCAATAAACGCTTATTGCAATTTTTTTTACCAAAAATATGTAGAAGAATACGTAGAAGAATAGTTTTTTTATATATTCATTATAGCAAAAAGTAAAAATGATTGCTTTTTTTTTTTAATTGTCGCTCTAATTTTGTTTAAAGCGCAAAAAATAAAAACCGCAGAGGTGATCAAATACCACCAAAGGAAAGCTCTATTTATGGGGAAAAAACAACATACATTTTGTTTGGGAGCCACGTCGCACGACCACGCAATTGTCAGTTAAAGCGACGCAGAGCCGAATCGCAAAAAGTGCTCTGGTCTTTGGCCAGCCAAATGGTCCGGGGCTTAAGTGGTTAAGACTACAGCTCCAAGACTTCCATGAGCACTTGTGTTGAAATTATGGTTAGGCAAAGACACCGCCATCTTCTGGGCAATTAGAGTTCTGCATCTCAGTAACCATGCCCAGTTTTACAAATATAAAGCTTGTCCTAGCTTTATTGCATCTTCTTACAACAAAAGTCCATATTGCAAGTCTATGAGTTGGCTAAAAATAATGCATGACCTATGTGGCTAATATCTTATCTTAACAAAATAGGCAGAGTAATTGTTCTGAGAAACTGAAAGTGCCCCGTCACATAATTACACATTTCCATACTGAATGCAATAACAAAATGTTGAAGAGCAAGCTCATATAATGCAGAAATTACTCAAAATGAACACTGCAATAATGACTCTTAATATACATGGACTAAAAAAAAACGGGTTTGAGGCTGATGGTGCACTTTATTTAGGCTTTCGCTGAAGGTCTCGGTTAACATGGCTTTCTGCTTTGGCTCTTCGATGTCCAGCCATGCTTCCACCACATGCTCTGCATATACAACCCAGCTATTTCCAGGCGTCACTCTGCTCTACCTGGCCTCTGCCCTTTCAAATGATGCAAATACCACAGGACTAGTAATGCTTTTATGATTGATGATGATTATGTGAGTGCAATTTTAACTTATTTGTTATTGTTTCAAATAAATTTACATCTTGATGGCAGCGTCTTCCATTTCTTTTGTTTTTGACAGTGCAAAAGTTAATATCCTAAACTCATACAGAGGAGCTGCAGCTATTTCAAGTGGACACATTCTATTTGGGACTTAGCACACACTTTTATTACCCCAAACACAGACACCTTGGCCCGGATTCAGAAAGCACTTACGCCAAAGTATGTTTCTATATGCCGCGTAAGTGCACTGATGATGGTATCTATGCGCCTAATTATTAAAGCTAGATACGCCTGAATTTTGGCTCCATCCGACCGACGTAAGTCTCCTACGCGGTCGTATCTTGGGCGCATATTTACGCTGGCCGCAAGGGGCGTTTCCATTGTTTTACATATCGAATATGTAAATGAGCGAGATACGCCGATTCACGAACGTCTTACGCCCATCACAGTAATCTACGCCGTTTATGTAAGGCGTACGTCCGGCGTAAAGTTAAGCCTCATAAAGCAGGGGTAAGTCATGTTATAGTATGGACGTCAGAACAGCCGTCGTATTTTACGCCGTTTACGTAAGTCGTACGTGAATGGGGCTGGGCGTATGTTACGTTCACGTCATAGGCATTGAGCCGTCGTATCTTAGGGAGTATATGCGACGTGATTCTGAGCATGCGCGCACATGCGCCGTTCATTCGCCCTTCATTTTTCATGGGGTCACGCTTCATTATAATAGATCACGCCCACTACCTTCCTACTTTGAATTAGGCGGGCTTACGCTGGCCAATTTACGTTATGCTGGCGCTTTGTGAATACTGTTCTTGCCTCACTGATTTACGTTGGCGTAGCGCATATGACATGCGCTACGCCGGTCTATAGATGTGCCGCTCTACGTGAATCAGGGCCCTTGTGTGTTTTCCCTTTTTCATTGTGACTATTTGTGACTTTATCCACACTCCATTCCACTGCTCTAGCTATCTTAGTGCCATATAGTTATTTTTTGTGTTTAAATACAGAATTCTGATTTGCTATGAATGGTCACATTTAGCTCAGAGTCAATTGATAAAGTCATAACACAAACGGAGTAGCTAATAAAGTAAGTTTACTTGTTACTTTACTGGATATAACAGGTACATACATTTCGTAAAGGAACAGTAAATGGCATTTGCAGTGAGCTTTCTGATCATGTATACAGGTGAGACAAATTTCAAGAGTTTCTGTAACCTTGATCACAATTGCAGATCTCAATTAAGTCCAGTCCTGTCATTTTGTGTTTATCTCTGCTCATTATAATCAATGACCTAGGATGAAAGTACATTTTTTTTTATCCCAGCCATCATTTTGCACAAATGTAACCTGGGTAGCTTAAATTGAGTCTGAGCAGTCATTCGTGTTCATTGTTACCCATGTATAAAAACTTGAGACTTTTTCTATTAAGCCGCGTACACACGATCGCATATCTGATGGAATCTAATCCAATGGATTTTTTCGTCTGATATCTGATGAAGCTGACTTTCATCAGTCTTGTCTACACACCATCAGTCAAAAATCCGACCGTGCCAAAACGCGGTGACGTACAACACTACGACGAGTCGAAAAAAAAAAGTTCAATGTGTCAACTTGATTCTGAGCATGCATGGATTTTTCTCCGATGGAGTTCCATACAGACGATCAGATTTTTCTGTCTGTTTTTTATCCATAGGAAAAATTTAAAACATGTTCTATTTAACACCGACGGAAAAAAGAGAGATGGGGCCCACACACGATTGGTTTGTCCAATGAAAACAGTCTGTTTTCATCGGACAAACCGATCGTGTGTACACGGCTTAAGTTATACAATGGAAACAAACACATCATTTGCAAAAGTCGATTGCATTAATTCATTCGTTTGCTTTGCAACACTTCCATTACATAAAAAAAGGAAATGGTGTGAATTAGAAAACCCCCATTCTTACCAAATCAATGGAAAAGTGTAAAGAGACCGTGCGTTTAATTCTATGATCTTTATTTCCTGAAATACTGCAACTTCCACAAATGGGTCATGCTTTTCATAGAAATTAAATTTAGAGAGGGTTATGTTAATTTTAAAGAGGAAGGATGTTCATAGCACTTGAATAAGTTACCTTTGACGTAAAGGGAAAAAAAGCTGTTAAAGAGGAACAGCAGTCTGCTCACATAATTTGTAATAAAAACATCTTTGCCTTTCCAAAGCTTCCCTCCAAACGTTTTGCATATTATTTTATATATAATGTGATTCTGTACTTGCCAAATATGCTGCAGAAATCTCCCTCCTCTGAGTCTGGCTGCAACCATTTTAACAGTGGGCAGCTGAAGCTGCTGCCTGTTTTTTTCCTGGATTTACACAGACATACAGAGGCACACATTCAGCTTTGCAGTTCTCATTGGCCCTCTTATGAATCACCCTTTCCTTCCCGTCAAACTCTCACAGTGAGCACCTCTCAATGAGAGAGAGAGCTGTGCATGATGTCATAAGTCTAGGCTAATGACCAGACAAGAAAAAGGAAGTGGGCTGTACAAGGTATTTACTATCTAAAGTAGGGCTGTGGAAATTAAAGATTAATTCCTCGATTAATCTTTCATTTTTTTGATCGATTTAAATTTTTTTGATCGATCAAAATTCTTTTGATTGTACCAGTGGTACAATGGATTGTAATTGATCCGTGATTCGAACGGGTCACCATATGCGGATCGGCACACCACGTGATCCATGAAGCTCCGCTGCTGCCTCGGCCATAGGAAAGGCCGCGGCTTCGGCCTAGCTCCTGGAGCGGCGCCCATCTTGGTCCACCCGGCAGCGGCCTAGGTGAGCCTAGAGCGAGGCGCTGACGTCATCACCCGGCCCCAACTGCTCGTGTTTGGCTGGCTTCTCTGGTAAAACTAAGCAAGCTCTAATCTTCCTATACAGTGGGGTAGATGTGGACCATATTACAGTGGGGGGAGATGTCTGTGGATATTACAGTGGGGGAGATGTCTGTGGATATTACAGTGGGGGAGATGTCTGTGGGTATTACAGTGGGGAGATTTCTGTGGATATTACAGTGGGGGAGATGTCTGTGGATATTAAAGTGGGGAGATGTCTGTGGATATGTCAGTGGGGGAGATGTCTGTGGATATTAAAGTGGGGAGATGTCTGTAGATATTACAGTGGGGAGATGTCTGTAGATATTACAGTGGGGGAGATGTCTGTGGATATTAAAGTGGGGAGATGTCTGTGGATATTACAGTGGGGAGATGTCTGTAGATATTACAGTGGGGGAGATGTCTGTGGATATTAAAGTGGGGAGATGTCTGTGGATATTACAGTGGAGGAGATGTCTGTGGATATTACAGTGGGGAGATGTCTGTAGATATTACAGTGGGGGAGATGTCTGTGGATATTAAAGTGGGGAGATGTCTGTGGATATTACAGTGGGGAGATGTCTGTAGATATTACAGTGGGGGAGATGTCTGTGGATATTAAAGTGGGGAGATGTCTGTGGATATTACAGTGGAGGAGATGTATGTGGATATTACAGTGGGGAGATGTCTGTGGATATTACAGCGGGGGAGATGTCTGTGGATATTACAGCGGGGGAGATGTCTGTGGATATTACAGTGGGGAGATGTCTGTGGATATTACAGTGGGGAGATGTCTGTGGGTATTACAGTGGGGGAGATGTCCATGGATATTACAGTGGGGGAGATGTCTGTGGATATTACAGTGGGGACTATATATGGTGGTGATCTGAAAAATGTATGTGCGTTATAATTAATCGAAATTAGTCGATTAATCGATTAAAAATAAAATCGATTAATCGAACACGAAAATTTTAATCAGTAACAGCCCTAAAGTTAAAACAGCAAGGGCAGAAGATTTAATAGATAGAAAGGTGAAAAAATGACTGAAGTTCTACTTTAAGCTTCCCAAATGTATGATACATTTTTCCTTTTTTTTAACTAACCGACTTGACGTGCCAAATAATATATTTTTTTTTCAATAGACTTTATTAAAAGAATTAACAATACAAAGGCGTTGTAAAAGCAACAGGATGGTGTCACATGTCACCTGAATGTTTTTTTTTTTTAGATTAAGTAATGTTTACAATCGAGAGAACAATACAAAAAAATTGTATATGTGTGTCAGATCCTTGTATCATAAATTGATATTTTATTATTTATGTATTATGCCTCATGGGCAACTATTTTGTTTTTGTGTATGATATATATCGGAATGGAGGCATGGTTCTGTAAGCACCTGGTCACATTTCTGCGATTCCTTTTTATTTTGATTTGGAAAAAGTAGGGAAAGGGTAAAACTCCTATTAGGGTTTTTTTCTGCTATTTTTGTTTCACGCTGAGGGGTTATACCCTCACTTCCTGTCTCCGAGGCACAACAGGAAGTGAAAGGAAATCTTTCCAAAGTGTGAGGAATTTGCATCTCAGGCCACGTACACACGGCCGAGGAACTCGACGTGCCAAACACATCGAGTTCCTCGGCCAGTTCAGCCCTGAAGCCGCCGAGGAGCTCGGCGGGCCGAGAGCTCCCATAGAACAACGAGAAAATAGAGAACATGTTCTCTATTTTCTCGACGAGTTCCTCGGCGGCTCCATCGGGCCGAAAGTGTACACACCACAGAGTTTCTCAGCAGAATCCGGCTCTGACCGAGTTTCTCGCCGAATTCTGCCGAGAAACTCTGTCGTGTGTACGAGGCCTTAGACAATTATCACCAGAACCTTTTGGGCCAGATTCACAGAAGAAATACGCCGGAGTATCTACTGATACTCCGGCGTATTTTCAAATTTGCCGCATCGTATCTTTAGTTTAAATCCTCAAACCATGATACGACGGCTTTTGGCTTCGATCCGACTTTTGGCTTCGATCCGGCTTCGTACGCCTTCGGATCGTAGGTGTAATACTTTGGCGCCCGCTGGGTGGAGTTTGCGTCGTTTTCCGCGTCGGGTATGCTAATTAGCATTTTCCGTCGATCCACGAAGGTACGCGCGGCCGTCGCATTCTCTTACGTCGTCGCTAGTCGGCTTTTCCCGGCGTATAGTTAGAGCTGGTATTTTGTGGCCCATATTTAGACTTGCCATGTTAAAGTATGGCCATCATTCCCGCGTCAAATTAAATTTTTTTTTTTGCGTAAGTCGTCCGTTCAAAAAATGACGTCGGTGCGGTGTCATTTCGCGCAAAGCGCGGCTGGAAATTTCAAAACGGAGCATGCGCAGTACATTCGGCGCGGGAACGCGCCTAATTTAAATGATCCACGCCCCATTTGAATTAGGCGGGCATGCGCCGGAGGGATTTACGCTATGCCGCCGCAACTTTACAAGCAAGTGCTTTGTGAATCAAGCACTTGCCCGTAAAAATTGCGGCGGTGTAACGTAAACACGTTACGCCGCCGTAAATGTCTGTGAATCTGGCCCTTTGTCCCTATTGAAAAATTTGCCCTGACCTCTTGATCTCATATGGCAACTCTAAAATTTAGGATTTTTACTTACTTTTTGTCTCAGTGACAATGGTCATCAGGAAAAGGAGAATGGTTTATGTCCCCAACAGGAACACAGACCACAATCCCAACTAGCCCTGCCCTTACGCTATCAAAAAATAAAGAAAATATATATTTTTGTTGACTTTACATAAAACTTTAAAACATCTAAATAAATTTTGGATAGAGAGGAGCGGTGTGGACACTCCAACTGCTTTTTATTGCTGCATGTATGTGAAGATTCACTGTTTGTCCTTGTTTGTCACTGGGACAGTAGATCCAAAAAGTCAGAAAATCCAAAAGTTTACAGTTGTCAAAAGAACAGAAGGTGTGAGAAAATCTTTCACTATGGGCACCTATGTAGCAGTTTTCTTATAGAAAATCTCATTTCAGATTTCCTCTGACTTCCTGTTATATCTTGAGGACAGGAAGTAAAGGGAAATCTTTACAATGCAACAAAGACAGCAAACAACCAGTTTTATACTACTAACTAAAACTAGCTTGAGATATATTTGAAACAAATCAATTAAACAAAGTTAGAATAATTTAATGTACTAAATAAAATATATCCTAGATCCTAATATAACAGAAATGTCTTACAGAATATTGTGTTAAGGAATGACTACTTATATTAAGTCATTTCTAGTCTCATGAATCCTGGGTTATACCACATCCTTTTTGGAAAAGTATTTGCTGATTCACGTTGGATAGCGCCGTGCGGGGCAGCATGTTTCATTTGTTTCATGTAAAGTAAAACCATGTGTTCAACAGCTCTGTAGAGTGTGTTCATGACTCATGGCCAGCTTCCCCAGCTGCTAGGAAATTACATGATCTGTACTTCATATAACATGGGATGTGAACTGTGTTGTATCAGCCCATTTTTGGAAGTGTATAGAAAGGAATATTCAAGTTCCTAGTGCTGTGCATTGCGTTAACGCACAATTATTTACTTTACTTGCCTTAGTGCATTGTCGTTCCATTCACCTCAATGCACAGAGGCAGTGCAGTTCCAATGCAAATACGTGAAGTGCACTACAATGCATGGTAACGCACTATTTTGTGTTGTGGTGCAGTAGGTTTGCAAAATTGGTGCATGTCCAGGGCTCAAGTCCTGCGGGAATGCGTGGGAACGGCGTCCCTGCACTTTTTTCACAGCAGGAACGCAGTTCCCTTTGCAGGACTTGAGCAGCCGAGAGCAGTCGAGCCGCCCGAGCCAATCCTTCACTAAGCGGCGATGCCCAGCTCGAGTCACTGTCAGGGGCAGGCGAACCTTAGTAATCCTTTATGTTACTGCCCGCTTCCTGTATATGGATTCATCGGCTAGTGTGCGGGTATTCCGTCACTTCCTCGATGCTGCAATGTCTCCTGGGAGCTTTTGTCATTGTTCCCAGGAGATATTGTGGAGGTCTGCCGCGAGTTATCGCGAGATTTGGAAAGAACTTGCTTAAAGTTCTTTCTAAATCCTGCGATAACTTGCAGCAGATCTTCGCAATGTCTCCTGGGAACAATGACAAAAGCTCCCAGGAGACATTGCGGCATCGAGGAAGTGACGCAATACCCGCACACTACCCAATGAATCTATATACAGGAAGCGGCCAGTAACATAAAGGATTACTAAGGTACAGTAGATCGATAAAAAAAAACATGCGGTTTAGTAATTATGCTTTGAGCGTATCATTTTTAATTTTTTTTTGTGGGGGAGTGGATCTTGGGTGGGAGTTCCCACACTTTTTTCCCCAGGACTTGACCCCTGTGCATGTCCCTTTCTTTTGGACAGTTTGGTGCGTTGCCAGGCTTTTCATTTAAATAGACTGCCTTAACACATGTGCATTACTGAAATACAAGGTGTCAAGGTCTGAATGGGCCCTTGTGATAGCATGGGTTGTGACAGGTCCTTTTTATGGAGAGATCTGGGGTCTTTTGAACCCCAGATCTCTCCTCTGCCCTCCAAAGCATCTGATTAAATTGTTTTTGTACAATACTGTACAAGATGGTAACGGTTTGTCAACAATCAAACCAATACTGGAAGTAATGAAATCTTCCCCGCTTCCAGTTTCTGACGTCACAGAAGAGGAGTGGGAACTTTTATTTATTGGGTGGCACAGTGGTATAGTGGGTAGCACTCTAGCCTAGCAGTAAAAAAAAAACAGGTTGCTGGTTCGAATCCCAACCACAACACTATCTGCCTGGAGTTTGTATGTTCTGTGTGGGTTATCTCTGGGTACTATGGTTTTCTCCCACACTCCAAAGGCATCTGGTACTGTAGGTTAATTGTCTTCTGTCTAAATTGGTGATGCGTTACTTGATGGTACCTTATGTAGTGCCCCCTTTACTTTCAGAAAGGGCACTACGCTAAAGTAAGTGGGAGAATGAGAGAGATAAGTTGCTCTCATTCTTAATTTTGTTAAATTTGGCTGTCGCCAAATTCTGGATTGTTCTGTTGGTCAGTCTGCGGTCCAGGGATGTGGTGCCATCCCTGGGCAGTAGATGGCGCCAGAGAGGTCCAGGCGGAGTCGCTTCCTCCAAGCAGCCAATGAGAGGAGTTGAGCCTCGCTGTGCATGCTGGGAAGGGGTATTTCTGTTCTTGGTTCTTCACGGGTTACTGGTTCCATGTGCGGCACCCACCTTTAGGGTGTGTGCACATCACGGGCCCCACCACTATGGCCCACCTGGCCTGGGGTCGCGCGCTACGTGGAGTTCCTGACTCTGGGCCTGGAGCAACTGATGCCACAAAGGGGCCCCAGTGACTGACTGAATCCCCCTTCTATGGAGAAGATCCCAGGCTGTATGCCCTTCAGTGGGGGATCGGCTTGAGGAGAACCCGGAGGCAGGTAATACAAAATGGCTTGAACGAACCATCGGGGATCTGCTGACCGGTTACTGACAGGTTCGCTGAAACTGTCAGACAGTGACCCTAATGTGACTTATTGGGAAGATTCGCTCTGCTGTTCACATTGCCAGCATTGAGCCTGTGGCAGAGGCCTCAACTGGCATCTTAATTCAATCAGAGCCAGGCCTGTGGCAGAGGCCTGTTCCTCCCAGCAACTTTAAAGTGACACTCCGGCTGCCGGGCCTGTGGCAGGGGTTTGTCCGGGGGCACTTTACTCACTCTGGCTGGAGTGGCGACGAACTGTATCACTGCAGAAAGCAGGACTGCTTTCCTACTATCCAAAGCCTGATACCGCAAAGTTCCTTTACTTCATCAACCTTTTCTGTCTACCTCAAGTTGATGTTGGTCGTGTTGGGCCAAGAAATAAAGCATTCAGAAAACCTTATCTACGAATTGGACATTCGCTTATTGCTCTACTCACTACCTTCACCCCTAGACAATATATGGAGGTAACTTGACTCTTCCTAGAGAATGTGACTGAAATGATCGCATTGTTACCCATTGTTACCCAGCTCCTCGATTGGGGTGGCAGGTGGTTAACCTCCCAGTGAGTGATCCTTGGTTCAAGTTCTAGTTTGATTCTTTCTTATACTTACTGAACTGCCTTGGTATGACCAGTCAAGGGTTTGTTCTCTATGCAAGCTGGCTCTGGTGTAGACTAAGCTTTGTCTACAGACTTTGTGTACAAACTATGGATTTTGGATTGCCATCTATCTGATTGACAGGAGCAGTCAGCATGGATCCTGTATACAGGTCTCAATGGATCCTTATTACCACTTATCATGTATATGTCAGGTAAATACTGGGCATATTCTGTAAGCATGCAGAAATGTAGACCAATTTCTGGACAATCTGTGTGCTGTCTATAAAAAAACAGTCATGAATCAGAGTGTGAAGAACTTCCTTAGGGAAGCAATGATTTATTTCCAACCCATAGAGCTGCTTGTTATCATATACTGGGAATTGTCAGCTTTATCGAAAATACCTGTCTGGGTGAGTACTGATCCTAAAATGAGGTGTTAATAACTGTTTTCTGCAACAACATCAACTGAATCACATGGAAAATCACGGGTGATCCATGTACGGTAAGTTCAAAGATGGTCAGGTGACTCACTGACTGTCGCTTCTGGTTAGACATATACCCGTCTATGGCCATCCTAAATGCTAATGTAACCTTCGAAATTCCATAATGCATTAGTAAGCATTCACAGATTATTATTTAAATCTGGTTATTTTTTTTTTACTGATTCCCTGGGATAATGTTTTTATAAATCTTTGACAAAGCAAACTGTATAGGCAGTTTGTATGGTAGCTTATTATTTCATCACTTTATTATTATTGTATTATTAAAATTTGTCTCATTTCCAACTGAACACTATGCTCTAAGTATTTCTCCATGAGTGGGTAATGAGTTGAAAGTAAATAAACAGCATCCTAGACTACAGGAAATCACCCCCCATGCAAAAATGCCTAATATAAACTAGGAACAGATGAACACTACAATTATTTTATTTACTCGACATACAAACACGTACCCAAAGAATCCGTGATTTCTTCTAAACAATTACAGAATGCTGACTAAAGAGAAGTTTATACCGTGGCTCTGGCAACTTTATCTATTATGACAAATCTTTGACTAAAATAGACACAATCGTTCTTTATATAGTAACTCTATTTATTGTCACATAAAGAGAGGTTTTACACAATATTCCAGCCAGTGTTGGAGCTATTTTTAAAAAGGAGAATTTCTGTGGGTTGGTAGTCCTCAGTAATGTACCAGTAGAAAAAAAAGCTCTGAGGTAACCACCAGAAAGAACTAGGAGAGGCAAGAGAGCCCTTGCAGTGTAGTACAGCCTTTTTCAACCAGGGTGCCTTGAGGTTTCTTCAGGGGATGCCTTGGTAAAATGCCGAAAAATTGCCAAAAAATTGTATACAAGCCAGTGTGTGGATGAAGCCTGCCTTTGAGTTACACAAAGCCAAAAGTTTTCATTGTGCACCATTACAACCTTCTAGCTGCCAGCATCCTAAAGACCAATGGCATCATCAGGTGATATGGAGGCTGTCAGTTGCCTGCATAGCATCCTTGTTAGACCCTCCCCTGTCCTTCTCCATCAGCGTTGGGGTCACATTAGCTGAGTGATGAAGAATAACGGAGGGAGAAGAGAAACATTGGAATACTAGTCAGCACCAGTTTGCAAAAATGTATTTGCTTTGGAAGAATAAATCCCCTCTGACATTGGGTGCCCTACATGTGTGGATGTTTCTGCATTATGTAAAACTATTAGAATAGTTTTTGCATTTTAGAATGGGGTGCCTCGAGACTGTCCATCATTTTTAAAGGGTGCCTCGAGATTGTCCATAATGTTTAAGAGGTGCCTTGGCTGAAGAAGGGTTGAGAAACACTGGTGTAGTGTTTGTACAGTGATCATATGTAATATTAAATATTCTGAAAGATGTGAAGAATGCAACTTACATTTAGTTATGCTGGGAATCACCAAGCATGGTGGTAAACACAACCTTCAAAGTAGGCATGTTAAAGAGAAAGTAAACCCTCTTTTAAAAAAAAAAAAAAAAACACCCTGCAAGACAAAGGCATAATGAGCTATAGCCATACTAGCTCATTATGAAGTACTTACCTGAGATCAAAGCCCCCGCAGTGCTCGTTGCCCTCCTCCCTCTGCGGCATCTCTTCAGAAGTGACTTCCGGAGCCGCAATGATGTCACTTCCGCGCATTCCATTAGAAGCGGTACACTCAGTGCGCCTGCGCGCCCTTGTCTACGGCACATGCGTCATGGACATCAGTGCCTCTGTTTTACAAATATCTCCTAAACCGTGTAGGTTTAGGAGATATTTGTTACACCTACAGGTAAGCCTTAATCTATGCTTACCTGTAGGTTAAAGTGGTCTGTAAAGCCTTATACACACGATAGGTTAACCAGAGGACAACGGTCTGAAGGACCGTTGTCCTAGGTTAACCTATGAAGCTGACTGATGGTCCGTTGTGCCTACACACCATCAGTTAAAAAAAACGATCGTGTCAGAACGCGGTGACGTAAAACACAATGACGTGCTGAAAAAAAACGAAGCATGCGTCGACTTGATTCTGAACAGGTTTTTAACCGATGGTTTTGCATACTAACGATCGGTTTTGACCTATCGGTTAGCAATCCATCGGTTAAATTTTAAAGCAAGTTTGCATTTTTTTTTTTTTCGTATTTAAATCTTTTTCTTTATTTTAAATAATAAAGGTTACAGAGAATTCACATAACATATATCTTATATGCATTAACATATTGCTATCAAACATACAGTCTGAAGGAGACCATCAGGTGAGCAGGCCGGATAGATAAAAAAAAAAAAGAAAGAAAGGAGAGAGAACTCGGATTTATACCTTCCTGGTTCCCCTCCCCTATTCTTATATTAACCAACTTCCTATCCGATGCCTGTTTTCCCATCTCCTCCATACCACTGTATTACCTCATACATACTCTGTTCCCTTAACCTTCCTTATCCCCTACCTAACTCCCCTTTGATCTAATAAACAAAACAAACCTCCCAAGAAAAAAAAAAAAGGAAAAACCCCTAAAAACCAAACCCCCCTCCCCCCTCCCTTCTCTTCCCCCTCCTCCCCCCCTCCCCGCCGGAGATGGATATGTCCTCTCTTGTTTCTCCTCTTCAACTCCTCTCAGTCTACTTCCGTCCTAGCAAATTCTGCTCTTTCTCTATTCCTCTAACATCCTCTTCCCTTCTTCCGTTTTCATGTACTGATTCCACCCTGTCCATGTTTCTACGTATTGTTCCTTTTTATTCCTAGCTGAGAGTATTAAGTCTTCTATAGCTCCGGTCTCTCTCACTCTGTTAAGCCATCTCGCAATAGATGGTGTTATGCTATCTCTCCACTGTAGTGTTATCCCTTGCTTGGCCGTGTTTATCAGATGACATATCACCGATTTTTTATATTGTCGCATTGGGATTTGTGAGCAATGGAGCAGGAAAAAGGCCGGATCATCCGGAATCTGGTGCTCCGTACATTTTTGATTCTCTGGACTTCTTTCCAGTAATCTTTTACTTTTGCACATGACCAGAAAATGTGTAGTAAAGTTCCCTGCTCCAGCCCACATCTCCAACAATACTCTGAATTTTCCTTGCTAAATTTGTGCAGCTTTTCTGGTGTATAGTACCATTGGGTCAATAGTTTGTAGTTGGATTCCTGTATACGTGTGGATATTGAGGAATATAATGCTAAATGTATTATGTGTTTACGCTGGGTCTGTGAAAAATTTCTCCCCAGATCTCTCTCCCATTTTCCCAATCCCGGCAACTCAAAGTCTTCTTGAGGGGAATTCAATATTCTATACATCTTTGAACTTACTCTTTGTATTGGTTCCTCCTCATCGCAATATTGTTCAAACTTAGTTAATTGTCGCCGAAAATTAGATGGTTGTCCCAAGGATCTTAAGAAGTAACTTAATTGAAGTGCTTGCCAGGCGCTTAACTCATAATTCCCCCCTCTCCTCGTCAAATCCTCTATTGATGGCCATACTACACCAGCTGTGTTTATTTGTAAAAAGTGTGATACCTGCACCTTGCCCCTTTCTTTTAGTTTGTTAAAAACTATTCCTCCTGTGCCTGGTATAAATCCTGGGTTCCCCAATATGGGAAACAGGGGGGAACATTTTGTAGAAAATTTGGGATTTTTGCATATTTTAGCTGCAATTAACAGCGTTGGACCAATTGTGGGATGTTTCCTCATCTTGCTTGATAGTATTTTATAACACCAAGGGGCCCTACTTAGTGCTATTGAGCAAGACTGCTGTTCAACTTCTACCCACCTTTTATAGTGTCCGTTTCTACACCAGTCTATTAATCTCGTCAGGTGTGCCGCCTGATAATATTTGGCGATATCTGGAACTGCCATCCCACCAAAGCACCTGGGTACCCTCATTACCTCTTTTTTTATCCTTGCCTTTTTCCCCGCCCAAATAAATCTCATCAAAAGAGACTCCATTTGTCGGAGAAAGGCCTGCGGTATATTCGTTGGCAGAGTTTGAAACAAATATGTAATTTTTGGCAGGATATTCATTTTAATTATGTTGTTTCTACCGAACCATGAATGAAATCCATGTTGCCATTTCTCAAGTAATGTTCTTACTGAGTTAAGAAGCGGTGGAAAATTTATTTTAAAAACTTCTTTTAAGTTTGCTGGGATCAGGGTACCCAAGTATTTAAGTGCGGTCCTCCATTTAAAACCAAAATTTTGTTGTATAATCTCCCGTTTCTGAGATGTCATTGACACGCTCATTGCTTCAGATTTTGCTTGGTTTATTTTTAAGTTAGAGAACTCTCCAAATTTAGTTATTTCTTTGACGAGATTGGGAAGAGAAACATGTGGGTTTGATACTGTGAACAGCATATCATCTGCAAAAGCTGTTACTTTATGTCTCCCCTCCCCTATCTGGATACCCTGTATATCTGGATTTTGGCGTATTTTGCTTAATAAGGGCTCCAGAGATAGCACAAATAGTAGCGGCGACAGGGGACATCCCTGGCGCGTTCCATTTGTAATTTGAAAATTTTTGGAAAATATCCCATTCACTCTCACTGCCGCACGTATGTCTGTGTATACACTCCCAATCCATCCCAACATATTTTCCCCCATCCCAACATGTCTCAGCACTGAAAACAGGAACTTCCAACTCACTCTATCAAAGGCCTTCTCGGCGTCGGTATTTAGGAACACGCAAGGGATATCCCCGTCGTCCGCCCTATGCACCAAGTTGAGGACCCTTATTGTGCCATCTCTTGCCTCCCTTGTGGGAACAAACCCTACTTGATCCCTATCAACTAGCTCGGGTAGCCAAACCTGAATTCGTCTTGCTAATACTTTCGTAAAAAGTTTTAAATCGGAGTTTAGTAGCGAAATCGGCCTATAGCTGCTACACTCCGCCGGATCCTTCCCCTCTTTGTGGATAACTGTAATATGGGCCAATAAAGAGTCCGGCGGGAAAGCAGCCGTCTGGCCCACTTGATTAAAGAGCTTTGTTAACTGCCCTCCTAGTAATGTTCCAAATTCTTTATAGTATCTTATTGTGTAGCCATCTGGGCCCGGGGCTTTCCCGTCCGCCATAGTTTTTAATGCGGCCTCTAATTCTTCTGTCGAAATCGAGGTTTCTAAGCTGTCCCGGGCAATTGGTGACAGCTTAGATAATTATGTTACTGAGAGATATTCTTCTATTTTTGATAGCACTACAGATGACTGTTTCAGATTATATAGAGAGGAGTAATATCTACCAAACTCCTCCACTATGTCCTTTGGTTTCCGTTTTAATTGACCCTCCTTCCCCTTGATTTGTGGGACATATGTCTGTTGGCTCTTCTCTTTCAGTTTCCCGGCTAGCAATTTACTACACTTATCTCCAAATTCATAGTTTATTTTCCTTCCTCTTTGTATGCTTGCTTTAGCTTTATAACGTAAGATATCTGTAATCTGTCTTCTCAGGTGGCTCAGTTCTCTGCCTATCTGGGGGGTGTGTGATTTTTTTATGTTGGAGTTCCAGTTCCTGAATTTCTGCTAATATATTTTTAACCTGTTGTTCTCGCTTCCTTTTTAAATTCGTTCCATGTCTAATCAGGACCCCCCTAATCACCGCCTTATGCGCTTCCCATACCATCCCTGGAGTACTCCCGGGGGTATCATTTATTTGGAAATATTCTGTAATTTCCTGAGCGACGTCTTCCCTCACTTCCTTGTTCTGCAGAAGGCTTTCATTTAGTCGCCACCTTCTCTCCTGGGCGGGCCCTGTGTTAAACAGTATGATACGTAAACTGACCGGAGCATGGTCCGACCATGTTATACTACCAATGGATACCTCTACCACAGAGGAGATCAGGTAGTGGGGGATCATGAACAGATCTATCCTAGAATACACCTGATGTGGATTGGAGTAAAAAGTGTAATCCCTTTCCTCTCCGTTCATCGTCCTCCATGCGTCCACCAATTGAACTTCGTAAAGACTGCGCAAGACCCCCCGTCTAACCCCCTCTGTGGTAGACGAGGTTCCCTTCGAGGTGTCCATTTTTGGGTTCAGGGGGATATTAAAATCTCCCCCCAGGGTTAACTTCCCTTCTGAAAATTCCATCAACTCTTTCAAGATTTTCCTCGTAAAGGTATCTTGATGCACATTAGGTAGATAGACCGTAGCTAGGGTTACTTTAATTCCTCCTATCGACCCTTTCAGGAAGAGGTATCTTCCTTTTAGGTCTTGATGTCTATCTTCCAAAGTCCAAGGGATTCTATTTGATATCAATATAGAAACCCCTTTGGATTTTGCTTCCTGGTTTCCTGCGTGATAAGCTAATGGGAAGAACCTGTTTTGCAATAGGGGATACCCCTCCGTTCTAAAATGCGTCTCCTGAATATAGGCTATGTCTGTCCCTGCTATCCGCAGGTCATTCATCAACATCCTGCGTTTT
Organism: Rana temporaria; assembly: GCF_905171775.1. Classification (NCBI taxonomy): domain Eukaryota; kingdom Metazoa; phylum Chordata; class Amphibia; order Anura; family Ranidae; genus Rana; species Rana temporaria. The sequence goes on from NC_053495.1 coordinate 135,632,815, forward strand.
TCAGGAACGTTAAGTCCCTTAACGTTCATGGAGGTTATTTTTAATCCCTCCATCTCCGGCGTTGAAGGAAGGAGGAGGGGTAAGGAAGGACCGAGTTAAGTTTGCATTTTTTTAACCGAAGGTTAAATAACCTATGGGACCCACACATGATCGGTTTTGAACGTTGTTCTCTGGTTAACCTATCGTGTGTACGAGGCTTAAGGGTTTACAACCACTTTAAGAATACTCTGTCTCCACTCAGGAAATGGTTGTTCTCAATACAAAGGTCCACACAGGAAACAGAGGGATGGTATTTTCATTAGTACAGCGAACATAAACCCATCAAGTGATAATGTGGCAGAGGTGTCTATACTGATATTGATGTATAGTGGGTCAAAGTTATCACGATTTAAGTGATGAACTATCAACTTTATTTAATACAACCCAAAAGATGTGTTTTATGGCTAATCCAACACGTTTTACGTTTTACGGTGCTACAGTACATAAAAAGTCTGCAAATGATGCATACCATACATCGTACATTGAATAAGTAAAATAACCATAAAATAAAATAAAATATGATAAACCCATTTATATAAGATACAATTTCATTGTTTGATCACATATGAAAAGTATTTTCTGATGTGCAAATAGATAAAGACTTATTGGATTAAAATTGTTTTAATTTCTCTGGATCATATTTTTACATATCTAGCTGCAGGGATATGTTATTTATCTATAGATCCTAAAGATACAAAAAGGAAGTGATGAATCAGCCAGGAAACGTGTCTTTTGGATGTATTAACCCCTTCCTGCCGACTGTACGCATATATGCGGCCTCGCTGGACTGGGCTTTTTTCCATGGGATCACATATACAGTATGTGTATTTGTATTTGTACTTGGAACGCGCCACACAGAGCACTCCCAGCACAGAGACTGGGGTCTCACCAGGATCCTTGGGTCCTGTACTAATGGCTGGAACTTAAAACTCCCAGGTTTGGGTAACCTGATCCCTGTGATAGCCTCTGATTGGCTATCACAGTGATCAGTCACTGTGAATTCCACCCCTGTGTTTTCCTTCTCTCTGAATAGGGGGGGGGGAGAGATACCGTATTTATCGCGGTATAACGCGCTCTGGCGTATACCGCGCACCCCCAAAGTGGCCCCCAATCCTGTGGGAAAAAAAGATTTTTTGTTTTTTTGTACTTACAGTTTTGGTGTCTTGCACGGCGTCCATCTGTGGCCTCGTCGGGTCTGGCGTCCTTCTGCGGCTTCGGGTGTCCTCTTCGGCGGGTCCGGCGTCCGTCTTCGGCGGGTCGGGCGTCCATCTTCGGCGGGTCCGGTGTCCATCTTCGGCGGGTCCGGCGTCCTTCTGCGGCGTCCTTCCGCTCGTTTCCCGCCACGACTTTGAATACTGCGCCCGCATATAGCGAGCGCAGTACACTCGTGAATCTTCGGGCAGGCTCGGGCGCCTCTCGCACTGACGTCCTGTACGCTCAGGACGTCAGGACGTCAGTACGAGAGGCGGCGAGACTGCCCGAAGATTCACGAGTGTACTGCGCTCGCTATATGCGGGCGCAGTATTCAAACTCGTGGCGGGAAAGCAGGTATCGGCGTATATTGCGCACCCACGATTTTGCCCTGATTTTCAGGGCAAAATAGTGCGCGGTATACGCCGATAAATACGGTACATTGTATTTCTCTCTCCTTGCAGGGAGAAAGAAATTCACAAATGTGCGTAAAAAAAATAAAATACAATTATTTAAAAATAAAACACAAAGAAAAAATAGCTAGATCAAGGTTTGTGCCAGGGTTAGTGTTTGGGTCAAGTAAAGGTTAAAGGTCAAGGTCAAAGGTCAAAGTCACAGTCAGTAAATTTTGGGCAGGGTTTTTATAAAAAAAAACATTTTTATACTAGTGTCAGTTAGGTAGGATAAAAAAAAAGCAAAATATGCACTCTTGTTTCTGGGGTGTACTATGGATACAAACAACAATTAACATACACATATGTGGTATCACTGCAACCATCAGGAGCAGAAGAATGTATTTTAGGCTGTTCTCTGGTGGTAGGTTATGGTAATAGCAAGAAATATACAGCTACATTTAAAAAAATAAATACAATTATTTTACTACTTTGGGCCAATTTTTCTTTGATAGTAAAAAAACAAATCGGGAGATATACTTTGCTATTTACCACCAAATAAAAGATCAAATTGTCCTGAAAAAAAAAACAAGGAATAATCCACCTGAATGAATTAAGTTGTTGTGGTGATATGTACGGTTCTACTAACACATGTCAAAGTTGCAAAATTGTGCTTTGGCATTAACCCTCCTGGCGGTATTCCCGAGCGTGACTCGGGGTGGATTTTTTGTGCCATTATCGGTAACCCCGAGTCACGCTCGGGGTAGATATGCAGAGCCTGCAGCGTGCGCTGGCTTACCTTGTTCCTGGATCCAGCGATGCCACCGCGCTGTGTGAGCGAGCGGGACCTCGCTCGATTCACACAGTGTCCTCCTGTGCCGCCGATCTCCGTTCCCTGCGACGTTACGACGCATGGGGGCGGAGATCGGCGCCAAATTCAAAAAGGTAAACAAACACTATACATACAGTATACTGTAATCTTATAGATTACAGTACTGTATGTAAAAAATACACACCCCCTTGTCCCTAGTGGTCTGCCCAGTGCCCTACATGTACTTTTATATAATAAAAATGGTTCTTTCTCCCTGCAAACTGTAGATTGTCCATAGCAACCAAAAGTGTCCCTTTATGTCAAAAATGGTTTTAGATCAGCTAGAAAACAGCGATAATAAATTATAATCACTTGCAGAATTGTGTGATAGCGATTTGTGGGGAAATTCGTCATAAAAAAAATAAATAAATAATGACAGCGACAATTCTGCAACTGAGAACATTTCAGTGATTTTGAGTTGATTACATTATTGAATAATTTTTATTAGAATTATATTATTATTTGTTATAATTATTTATAATTATTTATTATATTATAATTTTGTTTTTTAAAAAATGTCATACCCGGGATGCCTATAAGGCCCCATACACACGAGAGGATTTATCCGCAGATACGGTCCAGCGGACCGTATCCGCGGATAAATCCTCTCGAGGATTTCAGCAGATTTCTATGCGATGGCGTGTACACACCATCGCATTGAAATCCGCGCTGAAATCCTCTGGCGATGACGTGTCGCGCCGTCGCCGCTATTATGACGCGGCGACGGGCGCGACGCTGTCATATAAGGAATTCCACGCATGCGTCAAATCATTACGACGCGTGCGGGGAATCCCTTTGGACGGATGGATCCGGTGAGTCTGTACAGACGAGCGGATCCATCCGTGGGATCCGATTCCAGCAGATAGATATTCTGTGCATGTCGACAAATATTTATCTGCTGGAATTCGGAAATATCCGCGGATAAATATCCACCGGAGTGTACACACCATAGAATCTATCCGCAGAAACCCATTCGATGGGATTTATCTGCGGATAGATTCTATCGTGTGTACGGGGCCTTAGACTCTGGTTTGGACAGATTTAAGTGAGTTATTCCTAAGAATTACAGGCCTACAGTATAAAACGCCAAATTTCCTTGCAAATAATGGTACCGCTTTCAGCATCTTTTTTCTGAAATAATCATAACGCCAGGGAGGTTAACATTTGTTTTACCCTTAGGCGCAGAGGGGTTAAGTAAATTTGATTGTTCATTACTTAACCACTTACGGACTGTCGTTATATGTTGGCTGATTAAAGAGGGATATTGTTTTTATAGCAGCAGCTAGCTACCATAAACCCGGTATCCTCTTCTTTAGTGGGCACTCCGCTTTCAGATAAAAGTGGTCTCTGCAGTGAATTTGCCGCTCTCCGGTGCTCTCCAGAGCCAGACCAAGGCAGTCGCGTCCTCTCCCTGGCTTGGTATGGAGATGAGTGAGGGGAAGATGGCCCCAACCCATGTCATTGCAGGGCGGAAGCTACATCAAAACGTCACTTTTGCCCATTTTTCTTTCTATTTAATTTTTGTGTAAATATGAGATCTGAGTTCTTTTTGACCCCAGACCTCACATTTAACAGACCCTGTCATGCTTTTGAGGTATCATTAGAGTGAGAGCAATAATTCTAGCCCTAGAGAGCAATAATTATATCCCTAGACCTCCTCTGTAACTCAAAAAATGCAACCTATAGAATTTTTTAAACGTCGCATATGGAGATTTTTAAGGGTAAAAGTTTGTCGCCATTCCATGAGTTTGGATGAAACTTTAAAGCAATACATGTTGGGTATCAATTTACTCAGTGTAACATTATCTTTCACAATAAAAAAAAATAATTGGGCTTACTTTACTGATGTCTTATTTTTTTTATAAAAAAAAGTGTTTTTTTTTCCAAAAAAAGTACACTTGCAAGACCACTGCGCAAATACGGTGCGACAAAAAGTTTTGCAACGATCACCATTTATTCTCTAGGGTGTTAGAAAAAAATATATATATATATAATGTTTTAAGATGTTTGGGGGTTTTAAGAAATTGTCTAGCAAAAAAAAAATGATTTTAACTTGTAAACAACAAGTTTGAAAAATAGGCCGGTCCTTAAGTGGTTAAACCACTATGACTCTGACCCCCTTCAAAAAATATCACTATATGCCACAACTGGTGCCTCAACATAATATTATGTTTTTGTTCGCTGTGTTTGATTTTTATAGAATAAATGGAAAAATGCATCATCATTCACTGTGCATAGCATAAACTGCATATGGTCACTTAACGCATGTCACAGATCCATATAACCCATTTTTTTCAGATTTTAATGCCAAGGGAATATTTGCAGACATGAAAATCCTTCAAAAATATTTACGTTGACATTCTCCTTAAAAGGGTGCTGCATCTATAGTTTTTTTTAGTACCCATTTTGAACAATTATATTTAAAGTATATGTTACCCCTAACCAAATGACATTTAGTGTTGACACTTTTAGAGAAACAGTGTGTGCACAAGGACCTATATGGCAACAATACCAAGTTCCATTTAAATGTTAAACACAGATATAGAAAATAAAAAATTGCTTTTGATATAATTTTAACATTAAAGTAGAATTATAGGCAAACTTTATTTTTTTCATTTTGGATAGAGCAAGGGAGGGTTATAGCAGTTTTTTTTCCACCATCTGTGTCCTATTGCAGAGATTTGTCTTCACTTCCTGTGCCATAGCCAAACAGGAAGTGAGAGGAAGTACCTTGAAATAAAGGGAATTTCTTGGGGACCCCTAGGTCCCTGGAACTAGTATCATCATTGGAAGATTCTCCCTCTATTACTTTTCTGGGGACAAACCAACATGTGGGGTTTTCTTTTACTTTCAATGATAATGGTAAGCAGGACAAAAAGAGAGGGTGAATCTCCTTAAACCCTTTACAACCACTTTAACCTACAGGTAAGCCTAGATTAAGGCTTACCTGTAGGTGCTTGAAATATTTCTTAAACCACCACGGTTTAGGAAATATTTACAAAAATCACGGGCGCAGATGTCTACGGCGCATGTGCCGTAGACAACGGCGCAGGCGCACTTTAGCAACGGCGATCGTGCCATTCCTAATGGAGGCCGCGCCATGACTGGTGGCTCCGGCGCACATGCACAGGAGTGACGTCATCGCGGCTCTGGCCAATCGCAGCGTCGAAGCACCCGGGAAAGATGTCGGCCGCCCGAGCGGTGTACGAGGACGGCTGCGGGGGCTTCAATCTGAGGTGAGTATTACATAATGAGTTAGTATGCTCATTATGCCTTTGTCTTGCAGGTGTTTTTTTTTTTTTTTTTACAAGTGGGTTTACTTCCTTTTTAACGAGGACACAGACAGCAATAAAATCTGACAAATGTTGTAATCCCTCTTCACTTTATCTAAAACTTAAAAAAAAGTTTTGCCTTCACTTATACTTTAAAGTGGAGTTTCCATCCCAATTATTTTTTTCATTATTGTGCTCATTAGACCTAAAAAATTTAAAATAAATAAAAATATTTTTTACTCATCTGGAAATGCTTGTTGCTATGCGGTCCCACGAAATCTGCCTTTGGAATCACCTAGGATCCTGACATCATCTCCCTCTAATGCTCCTGGGAAATGTGTGTCATCATTTCCCAGGATGCAGTGCGCTACCCAATTATCACTCCCCATCCAAGACTTCCAGGAAGTAAGTGCTTGTGGGCTTCACAATGCCCACAAGCAAAATGACAACGGTGTGGACATAGTTTTATAAACTATGTTTTTTGGATAACTATGCGGAGCGGCGGCGGATTGTAAAATAGTAAGTGACCGGATTTATATTATAAAAACGCATGATGAAAGGACATACATTTAAAAAATGTTAATTGTGGTTGGAACCCCGCTTTAAGAAGTGATCTGGGTTACATATAATTTAAAAAAGATAAAGAGCATTACAAAAGGTTACATTGAACTTTATAATGCTTTTCAGTGCTATTTTCTTTATCTTGCAGAGATTTGCTTTTTCCCACACATGCATACAAAATACCATATCAGTTCAAGAAGTTCAGTATGATGAAACAAATTCCTATTTTTTTTTTTTTTTTCTGCAAATAGTCACTGCTCTGCCCTTTATAAATCTACACAAACTTCTCACATTCAGCAGAATTCAGCTCATATTGGTTTATATAAATAGTAGGTGAACTGTAGAAGCAATAAAATAATCCATTCATTTTGAGAATTTGCCTGTATTACTTGAAAAAAAAAACGTAAACCAAAAAGGAGAGATAATGGCTTCAATTGCCCCTGTCATCTGTTGTGGTTTACAAGCTGGCAGAATAAACTACTGTGTGCACTGGTAGAAGAAGGTATTATTAACACCACAGGAAGGAGCCCTTGTCCCATAACATTTGGGGCAAAGTGTCTTGCAAGGAGGGTCGGTAGGGTGACCACGTGTCCCAGATTGCCCAGGACAGTCCCGCATTTTGCAGGTCTGTCCCGGGCATCTTCATTCCAGGACAATACAGTGTTCCAGAATGAAACTGACACAGCCACCCCCGGACCAATCTGATGCCCCAAAAAAAGGCTGCCACATCACCACTTTACTCACTGACAGTACTTGTCCTGGCCGGGAATGCCTGGAGGAGGACAGTCCCCGCCCCCTGCTTGTGATTGGAGAAATCATAAATCCTGCCTCTTGTGTCCAATCACTGTGCTGTGATTCATTACAGCACAAGCTGATTTTTGGGAAGGGGGGTGTCCCTGAATGGTAGTTTGGAAATGTGGTCACCCTAGGGGTAGGTTTTCCAACAATATTGATATATTAAGTGCATTTGCCTTTCACTATTGTGTTTGGCCAGCTTGAGTAAAGCCCTGTACACATGATCGGTTTGTCTGATGAAAATAGACCGATGGACCGTTTTCATCGGACAAACCAATCGTGTGTGGGCCCCATCGGTTTGTTTTCCATCGGTGAAAAAAAATAGAACATGTTTTAAAATTTTCCTATGGATAAAAAAACGATAGAAAAAAAACGATCGCCTGTGTGGAAGTCCATCGGTGAAAAATCCACGCATGCTCAGAATCAAGTCGACGCATGCTCGGGAGCATTGAACTTCATTTTTCTAAACACGTTGTAGTGTTTTACATGACCGCGTTGGACACGGTCGAATTTTTGACCGATGGTGTGTAGGCAAGACTGATGAAAGTCAGCTTCATTGGATATCCGACGAAAAAGTCATCGGATTCGATTCCATCAGGTATCCGATCGTGTGTACAGGGCTTTACAGTGGTAACTAGTGCTCTTTTGTGCTAAAAGATCCAAAATATCTTCAAGTCTTTGAATGTTTCTCTTTGTCCACTTACATCTCCCCATCTACCAAGCTTCCCTCTGTAAGGACTGTTGGAACACCATTCACACTACCAAGTGTCCCACCTTGCCATTATTCCCCTAAATTCTTTGATACATTGTTTTTATTTAGGGCAAAGTTCTACTTGTTTTAGGCAAATTGTATATTTCCAGAACAGGTCCTCGGGTTGCCTTAGGGCCCTTTCACACGGGACGGATCCGTGATGATCCGCCCCTTGAACCTCCACTTGCTCAGTGGGGATCACTCCGTTGATCCCCGCTGAGCCGGCAGATGACACGGCGGTCCCCGCACAAGCGAGATTTTGCGAAACTGGTCGGGCGGAACGTGTGTCGCATCGGATCACCCCCCGTTGATTGCACTATTTCCATACCTATTGGACAGGTTGTTTTGGTTTGCTTCCGGCCGAAGCTCCAAACTGACATGCCTTTTTAACACTGCTATCATGTAAGTGTGTTTTTGTCTTTTTTTTTTTATACATTTTATCTATGGTTTTACACTATTGCGGCCCTTTATGTGTTTTCCATGGTACTCGGTAACCAAGTTTTCCATCTACTGGTTTGAGATGGGGATTTGCATCAAATTCAGCCCATCTACATTCCAACTGCCACAGTGTCAACCTACATGCTTTCTGGGGTCCTCTTTTGATTAAGGGACCGCTGGAAATCTGGTAAGCGGATACAATAATCTTATGGTGGAGGATCTTTTTCTATTGGATTGTCACTACAGCTTATGATCAAACATTTGTGGACTTTTTTTCTTCTTTTCATTGCACTGGTGAATAGGATCTACGTTATCTCTTCAAAGACTTTGATCACTTTTTTCCTGTTTTTCACGTTTTGCAATATTCATGGACAATCATTTGTGACATGATTTTTTGGATTTATTTATCTGATTTTTAAATTTAGCGCATCTTGTTTTTTTCTCTATGTTACCACTGTTCAATATTCACAGTAAGGTGCAGCTTTATTTGTTTACACATGAGTATTACTTATGAGCATTGATTTGTTTATATTTATTAGTTTATTAGCGCAGTTGCTCCCAAATTTTTTCCACTGTGCAGGGACCGCCCTGTCAGATCTCCGCTCTCCCCTATGGGGGGATCGGATGAACACGGAGCGTCTGTCCATGTTCACCCGATCCGCCAGACGGATGGAAAAATAGGGTTTTCCTCCGTCTGCAGAATTGGAGGATTGCAGACCCGGATGAGATCAGGTATCAGCGAATGTTCATCCGCTGACACCCGCAATCTCATAGGGATCAATGTATGTCCCCTTTTTCATCGTAAACGGATGGATGAAAAAGCGGACGTATGTTCCGCATGTGTGAAAAGGGCCTAAAAAAACATTAAACCTGTAAAAAAAAAAAAAAAATTTGTACACATCTATTAGAGTGCATAGATCATACAGATCCACTGAATGTTTTTGATGATGGGAAGATCCAGAATACAGCCATGAGTTCTTTATTCCCTAATTACGTACACGTAGCCACAAAGCAACTTCATAGCTGTGGATCCTCAAATTTAAAAAAGAGAAGAGAAAATCTGGTTGCATAATTCACACTGACACCATTGACCTCTGTGAAGCTTTAGACATCACACCATTAGGATAGGAAGCAGACAGGGCTGAGATATATTTTTTTAGATTCCTCTTGTGTTGCAGTTCACACAAGGGTGTGTTGTGTCACAGTGAAATTATAATTTTGTTATTTGGAGCCCTGACGTTCAGGCAATGCAACTCAGCATATTCTTTATTGCTCCGCATTTTAGCTTTAACCATGTCTTGCCTATCTTCTGAATTTTTTTTTTTTTTATGCTCCTGCCATTTGCCCTGTCCGGAAATGTTATTCCTGATTGTCTGCTACCAGCCCCAATCTTCATTTGTACTTGATTTCTGCCCACCATTGCTCATTTTGTGAATTAGGCTTTTTGGCTTGGTACCTCCCTTTATGCCGCGTACAGACGGTCGTTTTTTGTGATGAAAAAAAATGATGTTTTTGAAAACGTCATTTAAAATGACGTCATTTAAAATGACGTCATTTAAAATGACGTCATTTAAAATGACCGTGTGTGGGGAAAACATCGTTTTATGTCTTCAGAAAAACGACAAAAAAAAAATTCTAACATGCTCGAATTTCGTTTCGTTTTTGTGTCAATTAAAATGATAGTGTGTGGGCAAAACGACGTTGAAAACGACGTTTTTAAACCCGCGCATGCTCAGAAGCAAGTTATGAAGCGAGCTTTAATGGAACAGAGTGCCGTCATACGTGCTGAACGTAACTGCGCTTTGCTAGAGCATTTTGAAAAACGATGGTGTGTAGGCAACGTCGTTTTTGAAAATGAAGTTTGAAAAACGTTGTTTTATTTCATGATTTAAAACGTAATTTTTTTTCATCACCAAAAATTACCGTCTGTACGCGGCATTAGTCTTCTTCCTATAGGTTAAGCCTGTAGGTCAAACAGTTTGGAACTTAAGGGCTGCAATGTGGGAGTTATTGTACAGCAAACATCAACCCTCCTTAAAGTGGAGGTTCACCCTCAAAAAAATTTCTGACATCACATGGAGTCGAGCCATCCTACCGACAGAATGCCTGTGGTTTTTTTTTTTTTCTCAGCACATACCTCGTTATCACGATTTTCACCTCACGGCAATCCCGCGGGACTGGGCGTTCCCAAGCACTGCCTGTGATTGACAGGCTTCCGAGCAGCGCATACTGCACGTCACAGGTTGCCGAAAAAACCCGAACGTCGGGGGGGCTCTATACGGCGCCTGCGCACCGACGTTCGGGTTCTGTCGACAACCTGTGACACGCAGTATGCGCCGTTCGGAAGCCTGTCAATCACAGACAGTGCTTGGGAACGCCCAGTCCCGCGGGATTGCCGTGAGGTGAAAATCGTGATAACGGGGTATGTGCTGAGAAAAAAAAAAAGGATAGGATGGCTCGACTCCATGTGATGTCAGAATTTTTTTTGAGGGTGAACCTCCACTTTAACCTCCCTGGCGGTATGATTCTGTCTCGAATTACGTACCAAAAGCGGTACAATTATTTTGCAAGGAAATTTGGCGTTTTATACTGTAGGCCTGTAATTCTTAGGAATAACTAATTTAAATCTGACCAAACAAGAGTCTAGTAGGCATCCCGGGTATGATTTTTTTTAAAAACAAAATTATAAATTATAATATAATAAATAATTATAAATAATTATAACAAATAATAATATAATTATAATAAAAATAATTCAATAATGTAATCAACTCAAAATCACTGAAATTTGCTCAGTTGCAGAATTGTCGCTGTCATTACTTTTATTTTTTTTATGACGAATTTCCCCACAAATCACTATCGCACAATTCTGCAAGTGATTATAATTTATTATCGCTGTTTTCTAGCTGATCTAAAACCATTTTTGACATAAAGGGACACTTTTGGTTGATATGGACAATCTACAGTTTGCAGTCAGAATGAACAGTTTTTATTATATAAAAGAACATGTAGGACACTGGGCAGACCACTAGGGACAAGGGGGGTGTGTATTTTTTACATACAGTACTGTAATCTATAAGATTACAGTATACTGTATGTAATGTGTTTATTTACTTTTTTGAATTTTGCGCCGTTCTCCGCCCCCGTGCGTCGTAACGTCGCAGGGAACGGAGATCAGCGGCACACGGGGACACTGTGTGAATCGAGCAAGGGCCCGCTCGCTCACACAGTGGGGATGCATCGCAGGATCCAGGGACGAGGTAAGTAACTTGTCTGTGGATGCTGCGAAAGGTAAGCCGTGCCGCTGCACGCTCTGCACATCTACCCCGAGCGTGACTCAGGGATACCGATCCTAGCATAGAAAAACAACCCCGAGTAACGCTCAGGGATACCGCTAAGGGGGTTTAAGGAGTTTATAATAAGGTCTGGACTTTCCTAAGTCTTGGAGAAGTCAGTACCTACCAATGGTAATACAGAAAGCTATCCTATTCTGTGACATATATTTTCTCCCCATATTGTCCTTTAGTCATATAGCTAACCAATTGTATTAAAGGGTTTGTAAAGGAATTTTTTTTTTTTTATCTTAATAGCTTTCTTTACATTAATGCAGTGCTGTTTTAATGTCCCCATTGTTCGTTTTTGCTCTCAAGTTGCTGTAATTCTTCTCTGATCTCCAAACTTCCTGGTTGTCTGTTTCCTGATGACCACAGTACTGGGAGCTTTCTCTCTGTGGTCACTAATCAAGGAGGTGTGATTACTGTGTGTCTCGTTTCTAGTTTCGTTTTCCAAACCATCACTGCTCTATGGCTCCTTATGCTCTGTAAGGCAGAGAGGCAGGAAACAACAGGCAAAAACGAAACTAGAAACTACAGGTACATTATATGATTGATATTTATCTATTTTTAATCGTTTTTAAAAGGAATCAGTTAACTGGTATGTCTCTATACCCTGTAAACAGTCATTTCAGCAAAAAAAAATGTTTTTATTTACAACCCCTTTAAGTCTCGGTACTGAAGACAGGACACAGCTGTGGCTTATTATGCAGCTAATATGATGTGTACAGCTCATTCAATAACTATTAGGTAAGGAATTTGGCACAAAACATTCTTTAAGTAATGCAGAGGAGGGTCATATTAAAATTGTCTGGATTAGCGTGGGAAAAAGATCTGTATCATTCATGCTGAAGCCAGAGGTGGTAGTGCGTTTGTTTTTTCTGCGTAGAATCCTGCTGATGGGATTTCAGGGACCTTTTAATATCCGAGATTCAAGATGTAGAAGAAAAACAATGATGGCAATTTTGTATAAAGTAAAACGTGAATATGATAGATTAAAAGCCGCAAACCTCTTCCTTTCACATGGGAACAGATTGATTTTAAATGACCAATGTCTTTCATGGGGCTTTTTTTCTAATGATAAAAGTTTTAGTCCTGGTGTGAATTGACCCCAACTCTAAAGCCTCGTACACGCGATCGGATTTTCCGCAGACAAAGTGTCGGACTTTTGTCAAAAAGGGCGTTGGCCAGGAACTTGTCTTACATACAAACGGCACACAATTGTCAGCCAACAAACATGAACGTAGTGATGTGCTACGTATTTTTTCAGCTCTTTGGTGCCACCCTTTGGGCACCTTTTGCTAATGTTGTGTTTGGCAAGCATTGCTTCAGAACATGTGTGTTTGTACTTTGGACTTTTGTCAAATCTGACAACAGACCATTGTCAGCGGAAAATTTTAAAGCCTGCAGTCAAACATTTGTCTGTGGAAAATCCAAAAACAATGTCATAGGTTAACCGATGAAGCTGACTGATGGTCCGTTGTGCCTACACACCATCGGTTAAAAAAACGATCGTGTCAGAACGCAGTGATGTAAAACACAACGACGTGCTAAAAAAAACTAAGTTCAATGCTTCCAAGCATGCGTCGACTTGATTCTGAGCATGCGTGGATTTTTAACCAATGGACGTGCCTACAAACGATCGGTTTTTTCTATCGGTTCGGTATCCATCGGTTAAATTTAAAACAAGATTTCTTTTTTTTAACCTATGGATAAATAACCAATGGGGCCCACACACGATCGGTTTGGTCCGATGAAAACGTTCCGTTCTTATCGGTTTGATCGATCGTGTGTACGCGGCATAAGAGAATTGTACATATCTAGCTCAACAAGGATAAAAATACATTTTGAGAAATAGTTTTTAATTGTAATAGTTTTGTATTTACTGTACATTTTTAAAATGTTGTAAAACTCTAATCAATGTAAAGTTGGTATTCTACAGAAATTTAAAGTGTAACTAAAGGCAAAACTTTTTTTCTCTTTTTACTGTTTTGGATATGGAACAGGAAGTGAAGGGAAATCTGCCCTATGAAACACAGATGGGAAAAAAAAAAAAAAATAACAGGTGTTATTGCCCTAACTTCCTAAAAAACAAACAAGTTTTCCCTTTAGTTACACTTTAACTACTTCAATTCCAGCCACTTTAACCCCCTTCCCGCCCAGGCCAGTTTTCAGCGCTGTCACACTTTGAACGACAATTTCGCGGTCATGCTACACTGTACCCATATGACATAAAAAAAACAGACAAATAGAGCTTTCTTCTGGTGGTATTTATTCACCGCTGGGTTCTTATGGCCCCACAGTAGCCTCTTTAGCTAAATAAACATTTTTGAAAAAAAAAACACATTGTTCTTCGTTTCTGTATTCAGCCACATTTCTTTGGTGGAAATAACCAAAATCAGTGTTCATTATTTAGTCTGTAGAAAAGTTATTGAGTCCACAATCTATGGTGTATATATATATATATATATATATATATATATATATATGAATATGAATATGAATATGAAAATCCATCAATCCTGATGTACTGATGGCCTGGACAATACAATGCCATAATAGTACAATATCCCCCAAATGACCCCTTTTTGGAAAGTAGACAGTTCAATGTATTCAGAGGAAGCATGGCGAGTTTTTTGAAGTTGTAATTTTTTTGGCACAATTTTTTCAGAAAATTAAATGAATGTCACCAGTGCAGTACAGCGTCATCATATTACATGATGTTGTGGTGATCAGGGACACTATTTACAGTGGGCCATATTCTGAGTAAATATCCGCCTGCTTCGCTTAGGGCACTTACACTCCGCTGTCCCAACTTACTGGAGCAGGTGTTGTATTCCCCAACCACTTGCTCCATAAGTTGGGACAGCGGAGTGTAAGTGTCCCGGCGTAGCCTGGCGGATCTCCAAGGGTGCGGCTTCTATTCAAATGAAGCGCGCCCCCGATACAAAAGAACTGGGCATGCGCCGGGCTGCAAAAAGCCCAGTGCGCATGCTCCAGTTCTCGGCGGAAAACGTCAATGACGCCGACGTGTGCGTCATTGACGTAAAGTCGTATTCAAGAACGACTTACGTAAACGACGTATCCGACGAAAAAACACGACGGGGACCCGACGCCATCCGTAACATGGCCTACGCGAGACTTGCGGAAACTTACCCCTCATATAGCAGGGGTAAGTTTCCGCTTACGCAAACGACGTTAGCGACGGTTACGCGACGCGAACTCGTTCGTGAATCGGCGTAGAAGGATCATTTGCATACGCAAATGACTCCTTCACTTAAATGCCATCTAGCGGCGGCCGGCGTCATTGCATTTAAGATCCGCCAGTGTAAGTGACTTACAGATGGCGGATCTAAAGTGTATCTATGCAAAAATGATTCTGAGAATCAGGAGCATAGATACACGGGTCAAAAAAGGGAGTTACGATGGAGTATCCTGAGTTACTCCATCGTAACTTTACTCAGAATATGGCCCAGTATGTATAGAAAAACAAATAACATTTTGTTTCAAATTTTTGTATATTTTTTTTATTACATTTTCTTCTTATTTTACGATTTTTTTTTTTGCATACTGTTGCCAGAGCCACACTACTGGGGTGATCAGGATTTTTTTTTGTTATGAACTATGATTGCTTATAAGAGTGAATATCACTATTATGAACAACCATTTTTACTGAATGAAATCAATTCATTCAGGGTTTACTATTGTGATTAGCTGTTATTGGCTACAGCTAATCACATGGTACAGTTGGGCTGTGATTGGCCCTGTGTGCACCATGTGATCGCCGTGACCAATAACAGAGGTCAACACAATAGTACACAATGCATGGCATGAATGGAAGCCATGAATGATTAGTCGTGACAGATCGTGCAGCATAGTATGTGACAGATCGTGCAGCATCGCGACCTGTGGGGTGCGCATGAGGCGTTTTCTGGGGAAGACGTCATATGTTGTCCAGTCCGGCCGTCATTGTACTATTGGCCAGGCAGGGGTTGGTTAAGTCAAATTCCATCCAAAGTGTTTTTGTTATAGATTTTTTTTGCTCTTCTTAGGCCGCGTACACACGGTCGGTCCATCTGATGAGAACGGTCCAAAGGACCATTTTCATCGGTTAACCGATGAAGCCGACTGATGGTCTGATGTGCCTACACACCATTAGTTAAAAAAACGATCGAGTCCAACGCGGTGACGTAAAACACAACAACGTGCAGAGAAAAATGAAGTTCAATGCTTCCAAGCATGCGTCGACTTGATTCTGAGCATGCGTGGGTTTTGAACCCATGCTTTTGCGTACTAACCATCGGTTTTGACCTATCGGTTAGGCGTCCATCGGTTGAATTTTAAAGCAAGTTCTACATTTTTGGCACGAAGGATAACTGACCGATGGGGCCCACACACGGTCGGTTTGGACTGATGAAACGGAACTTCAGCCCGTTTTCATCGGTTTTGTCCGATCGTGTGTACAGGGCCTTAGTCTGTTTGACACTTTTTGTCTGGACAAGAAGTGTAGGGAATCTCCCTTATGGGGAAATGGACTACAATAAAATCCTGGCAGAGATTGTATGCCTCTTTCGATTTATTTAAAAAATGTGCCCATGCGGCCACTGGCGGTATTTCTATTCTATCCCCCATCAAAGAGACAGGACATGGGAAAGTTTTTCCTCACTATCTCTAAAATCATAAGTTTTCTATCCTTCCCCTCTCTATCCAAAATATGGAAAAAGATTATGTCTGGCCTTAGGTTTTAAGTTATACATTCTTCTTGCGTGACAATAAAATGTACTGATTTGACACATTTTCATGGGAAATTACAAACTGCATCCACAACTTCAACGAAGTAAAACCACTATGGTATCACTTCTTGTTTCTATTGGTATTCTTACATGGAATTCATCAACATCATTTAAATCAACAAAAAATATTGTGATTCCGAAATATAAATTAGCCTATTATATAAAATCAGCAGTATTGTTTATCAAAATGAAATCCCAATAGGTTGCAATAGGTTTCAATTCCAAGTTAAAAATTAAGAAGGTTCAGCAGATCAAAGTATCCTGTGGCTCTACTAAGCAGTAAGCAGAAATATGCAATAAGACAATACACTTTGATGCATGTACAAACCGTATATCATATATGTATAAATATAGAAGAGCAAAAGAAAGAAAAGAGCAACATTAATTGGAGTCAATAAGGAAGGCAAAATTGAGGTGGCTTAATTAGTTAGTTAATTAGTTTTAAAGGGTACGCTGGGCTTCACATGGCTCCTGAGGGTTATGGAAGCTCAATTTAACTATGCTGGACCTATTTTTGTGACAAAAAACTGCCCCACAGTAGCCTTTTTATTTTACATTATCGTCACAGAATTAAAAAAACAGCAACCAAAATACCAAATCAGCTATACAAAAAAAAAAAAAAAAAAAATGTATTTTTTTTCCAAGCAATATTCACCTTAGCAGTCATTTAAAGGGTAGATCAATATACCAAGCCCACTCTGCTCATCGTTAGCTACAAATTATGTATAAAAAAAAGGTATTTTAATGCAATAAAATGCACTTATAATATTATTTACATTGAGCTGATCTCTTTTATGTTTTGACTCCCCTGTATCTAAAGCAGCCTCTCTCAATCGGGTGCCATCTCGCTCTGG
Source organism: Rana temporaria (assembly GCF_905171775.1). Classification (NCBI taxonomy): domain Eukaryota; kingdom Metazoa; phylum Chordata; class Amphibia; order Anura; family Ranidae; genus Rana; species Rana temporaria. The sequence goes on from NC_053495.1 coordinate 135,650,104, forward strand.
GTACATTAGGGGTGCTGTCCTTGGTAATGGACCATGTATACATCAGATGCTGCTAGACTCACCCTGAAAGATACTTCCCTGCAGCGCTAAAGCTTGACCATCTGCCTACTAACCACCAATGGACAAGCAGCACATAGGTAGCCAATCAGTAAGCAGATGATTCCTGCATGCAGCACTATGGAAGATAGTAGAAGAAAAGGGCTCCAACTGGTGACCAGATGGGTGAACAGAAAGACAGGAGCCCTGTTAGGAATAGATGGCGAGAAGGGCCAGTGTCATTTTTAGTGGAGATAGTTCAGGGGGTGATTTTAAGCTGTCCAAGGATTATTCCAGTCATATATAAAAGCTTTTTAAAGTAATTGTCCACACATAGAGAAAGTAAGCTACCATGCACAAGCTGATAGGTACAAGTGATCTATGTGAATTTTGCTTGAATACACCTGGCAGTGTAGGGGATTAACTAAGGACTAGTATCTAATACCCTCCCATCGATGGTACATTTGGGTTTACTGTAGATACACTAAACAGATTTTGAGAAGAAAACTGGGAATATTGAACTGTTGGTGGTAATTGAGAAAAGATTTGAAGCAGTGTACAAAAATTTCCAATTAAGTCATCCCAGGATTTAATTGATGGCTAACACTTTGCTACTCATCCTTTAATCACCTTAGTTTTCTAAATGCTTATCGCCTTGACTTGACATGATCTTTTTTTTTTTTCTTTATCCTCTAAAAGATGAACACATATATATTCAATTCGGTGTGAGCCCCCATGACTTTCTCATTTTTGAGTCATCAGTTCTAAATTGGGACACAAGGCTTATACTAAGCGACGCCATGTGGTATTTGCAAGTATTCAAGAAAATAGTTTTAGAAATATGTCAGCTGAATCATATGGCTAATCTTAAATCCTACAGCAAATCCTGTACTGCCATCTGTGGATGTCTGAGTGAGAAAACGTATATTCTAATTGGATTCTAATTCTAGGATTATTGTGTTAGTCAACAGATAGGACAGCCCATTGGGACAAGAGTGACATAATTTAATGCAAACCTGTTGTACTGTTTTATGATTAGTTGTGTGATACTGACAAAACAGTTTTATTAGTGTGTTTCTTTGCTTTCACAGGAGCCTGGAGCTCCAAATGTTTAATCATTTAATATGGGGGGGTGGAAACAAGGGAAGACAATTTGGAATCAAGAGGTTTTTCACTTACTCACAATGTTATAAAGAAAGAGGGGAAGATAAGATAGGGGGAAAAGGGGAAATATGTATGGTTGTGTATTTATTATGTTAAGACTATGCACGTTGGTGTACTGTTTTTTGTACCTTTTATATGCAAAAAACAATAAAAAATGTTATAATTGAAAATCATTCAATATAAGTTAAAGGGGTGGTAAAGGTAATTTTTTTCCCCTAAATAGCTTCCTTTGCCTTAGTGCAGTCCTCCTTCACTTACCTCATCCTTCGATTTTGCTTTTAAATGTCCTTATTTCTTCTGAGAAATCTTCACTTCCTGTTCCTCTGTAACTCCACACAGCAAGACTCAAGCCCTGCAAATGGATAAGTAGCAATTGTTTAACTTGTAGCGCCTAGTATTACTTACTACATATATAACTTCTAATCAATTGCTGTAATTGACTCTGGCTTACTAAGAACTAACATACTACTTGGGATTGTCTGCTGTGTTCTCAGTTAAAGGAACATATACCTTCTATTTAGCTGAGCTATATTTGCCTCTCTTACGCAACTATCAGTTGCCCACACTATTCCTATTTACTATGTGCTTGACATAAGTTATTACTTGTTTATGGGCCCACGCCCTTAGATACTGAACATGTTCACCCTAAATTTTCTATGCTGAGGAATGAAGGTATTTCATACCTGCATCCTCAGTGGCCTAATGCATTTCTTTATGTTAAAGTGATATGATGTAGAGAACCCCCAAACTCCTGTTAGAGTGACGCCTGGGGCCCGGTACTGATAATCACTTGCATATAGAAGTGCATTGTAATCTTTATGTGCATTATAATCTTTTAACGCTAAGGATTGGACGCATGTTGTAATACGTCCTCTCTTAGTAGCTCAACGCATTCCTTTGTGTGCGAGAGATGATGTAGAGAGCCCCCAAACTCCTGTGCTCTGATTGGAGTGACGCCTGTGGTCCAATACTGAAATCTCACATAACATAGAGAGGTGCATTGAAATCTTTTGCAAACCGCAGTTGTGGTTTACTCCCGTTCACCATAGTCTGTGACACTACCACCCAGTGTCTGCAGCAGAAGTATTAGTCACAGGGGGTAAAGTGCACTTGATGATGTATCCCGCAATGAACAATAGGAGATGTAATTGGCTACACTACGGAGATAAATGAGACTGTGAACTACAACAGCACTGACAGAGCCTTGAAAAAAGAGAAGAGAGCAGAGTTTTCTTGGTCTTTGGTCTCACTCGTCTCCTCTTTTTGCAAGGCTCTGTTAATGCTGTAGTTCACAGTCTCATTATTCTCCATAGTGTAGCACTCCTGCCTAAAATACAGATCACTGCCTGCTGTCTTAAAAAGACAGTGATACGTGCACCACTGTACAGATGGACCCCACCATTAGCCAACTGAAGACAACCAGTTAGGCGCCAGGTACTATACAGATACTTTACAACTGCCTCACAGGGGTATGCTGCTCAGGAAAATTTACATATACCTACTTTCAGAGGGTAAATACACAAAGAGCACTTTTGAACATGTTGTTGTTGCAGAGAATTACTGCGAGCCTTATAATTGCCATTTATGCTTTTCACTGTGGATGTGGTTCTTCATCAATGGTGCATATATCAGGTTAACTTGGTTCAGTAGTATTATTGTGGTCCAGGTTAACTGCCATATCTTAGTCTAGTATTCACTTTACAGCAATTTAGCGAATTTTCTAGTTACTTTACTACAATTTAGCAGATTCTTTATCTGCTGGCATACTGCCATTTATGTTGACTCTTTGACAATATACATACTGTATTTACAATCTACTAGCCGGTTGTTTGTTTCTATATGAAATAGATTTTTCTGTCTGTGTTTGTGTATATTTACACTCTATATAGTGGGATATGGCCACTGTACTTTTAGTGTCTGTGTTGACAGCTGCTGTCTGATTGGCTGGGCGAAACATGTTGGGAGGGACCTCTGGTGACATCACTTCTGGCTCGTGCAGCGCACGCAGTAGTTTTTACAATTTTACATGTGAGTGCAATGAAATTAAGTGTGTTTTAATGAAGCAATATTACATTATGTTGGTTCCCGCTCTTCTCCCCTTACTTTACATTTGAGAGATTCATTGTACCAGGAGGATCATAAACACCGTTGTGAGAGGTGGCGTGAGGAGGAGAAAATAGGAGTGGAGGAGAGGCTGAACACTACTGCCATTACCCAGGGGTGTGAAATCCACAAGTGCATTTTGATTTTTATGATGAAAAGCATAAGGTCAATATTATCTGGTGAGTATGGGGAGAGCAAAGAATGTTGCATAAAGAAATCACATTAGTATATTATTACTTATTTGTAAAGTTTGATGACAGCGCTGTGTAGAAGTTAACTCATGTCAACCGATCCTGCTAAGACTTCCAAAGTAAGGCAGTTTTTATTTAATGACTGTAAGGCCGCGTACACACGGTCGTTATAAACCGATGAGAATGACCCGACGGGCCATTTCCATCGGTTCACCTGATGGTGCGTGCACACCATCGTTCGAAAAATCGATCGGGTCAGAACGCGGTGACGTCAAACACACAACGTGCTGAATAAAACGAAGTTCAATGCTTCCAAGCATATATATTATTTCTATTATTTCTACAGATGCCTTTATGACACTATAAAATTCTATACATAATTATAAAATATGTGCTTGAGATATATTTATTTTTGGTGGGATATGTTGGTGATATTTTTGCTACTCATTTCCTCTTCAAAAATTCAATCATGATCAACCATGACCAGCATTTTTCCAATCTAACATTGAAAATAACATTAAACTAATGGAGAGTTCATGTACACAGCAACTTTTTAAATGTACGTGAACTTTGATCAACAGTACAGTCTGCTCTCCGTAACTCTCCTGCGCTCAGCTACATTAAAATCCCTTCACCCCATTTGCTCAGTCATACTTCACAACCTTCAGTGATAGCAAAGGGAGGTGAACACCTTTCAGCACATAAAATGTAGCCACAGGACACACTAGTGACATATTGTCAATCAGACAAGTTATAACCATTTATGGGTAAGAATGATCCTTTAGACTCACAGTAGATTTTTCACCAATACTGTTGCTTGATAATGACATTGAATAAAATGAAGGTAGGGTGAAAACTTTAATATCTGACATTTGGTTAAAAAGGTCATCATAACAGAGCTAAAGGAGAAACAATGAAGGAATAATAGGGAACAGACAGATTTGGTTAAAAAACAGGGAAAGACTGGGAATGCCCTAGCTTGACTAGTTTCTGGAATCAAGTGTTCAAACTCATCTCATCCATTACAGGAATACTTATACCCCCTAGCCCAACACTAGCTATCCTACATATAGGACTTGAAATCTTTCCACACAACATGAGACAAGTGGTGTCTCACATCCTACTAGCAGCTAGGTCTCTGATTCTACAAAACTGGAAAAACACCACTACACTCAACATTACTGACCTAACCAGAAAAGTACAACAACACTACACGTTTGAACGGCTTCTAGCAATTAATGCACTAAAATGTAGTACATTTGATGGATATTGGGAAATATGGACAAGTAAATATAACATTATGTAAACAATCACATGTATTAACTGGATAATTTAAATTATTTACTGTTGATCAAAGTTCACTTACATTTAAAAAGTTGCTGTGTACATGAACTCTCCATTAGTTTAATGTTATTTTCAATGTTAGATTGGAAAAAATGCTGGTCATGGTTGATCATGATTGAATTATTGAAGAGGAAATGAGTAGCAAAAATATCAATGCTTCCTTTATCGCTTACTGTTGTTGCCTTATCTTCTCTTTATTTTTGTGTGGCATCGTTCTTCTCTTTAATATTTTTGTAAAATTTCAATACCCCCCCCCCCCCAAAAAAAAAAAAGACCATTCCTTTTTATGGCTTACAGGTAGAAGGACCATTGTCTGAGCTGAACCATGGCTTTGCTTCAATCATCTGAAATTCTCTTCACCAATGGTTAAGCCTGCACAGTGGAACTTATATAGGTTACCATCTTCCAAGTGTCTTCAGTATTTAATGATTCTGTACAGGTCTGTAAGGGGTTAATGTAGTGAACGTTTTTTGGCTGGAGAGGATAAAAACAAAGCTTTGTTGGAGCCACAGCTGTCCTAGTGAGGAGGTAGTGTCATTAAAACTAAATTCCAGGTATGATTTTTTTGCATAGTTACATTGGTCTAACTTGAACCTGTGTAAATATGCATATACAATACTGGGGTCAATCCTTGTATAATTGGAGAGTCACTGTAGTAACCACTAGTCTCACACTAAGAGGTCGCTCGCTCGGCACAGGTGCCATCCGTTGAACACTTTGTATTTTCTTAGTGAATGCACAGCATTCTCTGTTTGGGTAAGGTGGAGAGTTGAGGTGGTGATGTCTTGATCTCCACCTTGATCAATTTATTTATACTTTTTTATTAATTAAGAAAAATGCATGGAGTTCTCTGAATGGCACGGGATGCAGAAGATGGCAAGGGTCACTGTAGTAGAGGTAGCTACAACAGCAAATCTGTGCTTCCACAGTGGTCAGTCAGAAATGGAATATGCATACTTACTTTGGTCCAAGCTGGACCAATGTTATTATGCAGAAAAATACTTGCCTGAAAAGTTTACTGAATAAATGCCTGAATTTCAGCTTGAAGTTCAGAAAGGTTAGGAAGGTTTGTTTTTCATGTTCCCTGTTCACATCACCTTGTGTGATGTTTGGTGCAGTGCAGTATGAAGGAATGCTGGATGGCACTGCATCTCAACGTACTGTGCAGGCACATAAATGAAGTGTCACTATGTGAAATTTTAAATTAGGCTAAAGTAAGCACTGCTATGCACTGAAAAACATATCACACTGCTTGTGCTGGAACCAACACTGACATTAGCCTGCACAGTACATGAACAGTACATGAATGAAGTGTCACTAAGTGACACTTCTAATGAAGTTAAAACAAAACAAGTAAGCACTGCTATGCACATCGTATTGCTCCCTGTTGGAGCCAACACTACCGCTAGCCTACACAGTAAAATGCTGGGGGTCTGTGGGGCCTAGGGTGAGCCTAGTCATACTTATAGGGTTTCTGGATTTTCCAGTCCCCACCCTATTCAAACTTTAATAAAAATAAAAAAAAGTTTGGCTGGACTTAGCCTGCAAGAGATAATTATAATTTTGAAAAGATACAGTATATAGATAATGATGTCCAATTAAAACAAAGATAGACAAAGAAATATAATATATGGCCAGTAAGATTACAATTTAAACAATATATTTTTAAATATTACCTGCCGCTGCATATAATTTGTTCTTTTCAAACAGCAATCCAGGTCTTATTATAATTTTCCCACACAACTCTCCATTTGGCACCAATTTATTAGCAAAATGTATTTTGCCTACACAAGAGCCACATATAATTAACTATATTAGTTATGTCTTTTTCTCCCTGATTTTGGCTTAATGTTACATATCGTGTTCAGCAAGACACAAGAAAGAACACAGCTGCCAAACATTCTACTTATCCCAAAAGCCCAGTATTAGTCACCGGCACCACCTCCACTAACAATCTGCAGATCTACTCAACACTCTGATTCCCACACTCTCCCCAAGTCTCGTTGGATGACCTGCTGTACTGTCATCATCTGTTCTTGGAATCATTATTGTGTCCCATACCTTACTGTGCCCTAGAGAAATTGTAATATGATACTCTACTTAGGACATACATAAAAATTATACAACATTCAGACTCTAACTTGAATAAAATGATGCCACTGGTAACAGAAACTATAATTTAAATGTACTATTGGCATTCTGTTGTAACTTATGCTTGTTGTGTCCTGTATCAACAAGTGAATATATTTTGTTTTCAAGTGCTCATTAGGTTGGTTACATGTCACAATATGATTTACAATTTCCTTTAGATTTACCACCACCATGTAATGTGAGGGCATTCTTTATAGCAGGTATATTCAATTAGCGGACCTCCAGCTGTTGCAGAACTACAAGTCCCATAAGGCATAGCAAGACCCTAAAAACAAGTATATACCATTCAATCCAGCATGAGACTAAGTGATTGATGTATGACAAAAGCTTCACCCCCACGCATAATGCACGTCACCAGTTTCCGAAAGAAGCTGAATGTCGAGTCGGCTCTATACGGCGCTCTACTGCGCCTGCGCACCGACGTTCGGCTTTTTTCGGAAACTGGTGACGCGCCTTTTGTGCCGGGGTTGAAGCTTTTGTCATACGTCAATCACTTAGGCTCTGAATAGGAACGCCCACTCCCGTGGGATTCACTACCCGGAAGCCGGGTGGAAAATACCTATACTACAGTATGTAAACCGAACATGTCGGCAGTATGCTGGATTGAATGGTATATACTTGTTTTTAGAGTGAACCTCCGCTTTAAGACAAGTAAAAAAAGGTTTATGAAATTACCAAGCAATTACTTATTTTTATTTCTAATATTTTTTGTTAAGTATTTCAAAAAAAGTACAAATAGTACTTTATTACATATAACAGCAGTTAAAATTTACTCTATACAAAAGAGTAAGTCACTAAAAAAATTGTGATGGTTGTTTCATTCCTGTAATGGCATACAGAAGAGATCAACATACAATTAGAATGTGCTGATATAGAGTAGGGCACAGGCAAAGTACAGTTTTGCTTTAAAAAAAAAAAAGGTTTGCTTTCGGGGGTTGAAGTAGGTACGCACCTTCATACTTGGTGGACAAGATAGCCCAAACTTTTTGGAAAGAGATCTTTGAAATTGCCTCCAAAATGTTTCTGATGTTGTTACTAACCAGACCCATTCACTGCACTACTTAATTTGAAATCAGATTGCTTAACAACTCCTCACAGCCGCAAAACAAACGATGGCAAAGGCATGGAAGTCCCCTGTATTGGTGTTGGCTGAGACAAAGCATAGAATGAATGCCACCATGTCTCACACCAAAATGATGGCTATCAAAAGAGACCAAATTCCCAAATTTGAAATTAATTCGGCCCTTTGTATAAACTCACTTATCTGGGTTATAACTGCCCTAGGAGGTTCGATAAGGTTTGGGTGGATTGGGTACGTGAGGAGCAGCTGGCATTGGATTAGGAGGTTGGATCAATGGGATTTCCTGGTTGCCCTCTTTGTCAATATTATAGTCGATTGATGTGGGAGCCATGTAGGGGTCTTTTAGGGTTTAGCTCTGGCCATGCTTCCCCCTGTGTTGGGTGATGTGCGACCCCCCCCCCCCCGCCCCTCTCCTTTGGTATTGCGCCCTTGGGTGCTGCAGTAAGGGTCTTCCCTTTTGCTCTGGAATGGGAACCCCTCCCTACCTCCTTTGCCCTTCAACTGTTGCTTGGCCTGTTCCCACTCCCCATACTTCACGCATCAGGGGATTACGGTACTCTCGAGTGTTATTGCCCAACCGAATAACTAATTTAATCTGAAGTTGTGAACAACTTGCTTATTGTTCCTCTGAGAGGGTATTTCTGCATGGATGATCATATAATTGTGTATTATGTTTGAGATCTTGTGTACGCGCTGCAATTGCCATCACTGCTTTATGTCTCATTTTTGCCTGCCTGTTTTTCTTTGTTTTATTTTACAAAAAAAAAAAAATTATGTTAAAAAAAAGAAAATCCCAAATTTGAAAATATATGGTACCCATGGATAAAATATTACCTAACAACAGCCTTTGATGAATCGGTCCTCCTACCATGGTAGCTATTTCATTCATTTATTCATTTAATCAACCAAATAATTTTTTGAGTCAACCTTGTGGACTTCTCCAACTTTCTATCCTCCCTCTCTTCTACTTTGTCTCCCCTTTTATTTTAATTTTACAGCTCACTCTTTTCATGCATATGACCTGCATCCTCAAAACATATTAGTAAGTAATTACTGTTGGTACTATTGAATATTATAGGCTTGACTATATTGTCACATGACTTCTCACCAACTCCTCAGGTTGTATTTAGATTCATACCACTTGTTAGATATTTTATTTAATTGCTAATGTTTGTATAACATTGTATACCAAAGAGCTTCATTATCTCTTTTTGTGTAATTGACAAACATGGTAAATGCTGTGTATTTAAGAAAATCTTTTGACAAGGACTTCTGCAGCCAACATCAAAAAAAAAACAAATAGCAAAATAATTAATAAATTTATGAAAAATAAATAATATTTGAAGTTATTAGGTAACCATTGAATAACAACAGTAATTTCATTGTGATCAGTTTTTCTACTATTGCATTTTTTGTATAAAAAATTATATAATTCAGATTCATAAAATACTGTTTTATCCATCTCCGTTCTGTTTGTAATGAATTGAAAGTATGAATCCTGCACATATTAATAATTTTACCTTTACCTAATATAAGGTCATGTACTATACATTCCTCTTCCCCAGGGTCTTTAGACTGCAATTGCAGGAAATGATCTCATCATAGTATAACTGAAACACATCCCTAATTAGGGAAGATCTGGAATGCTAACAGTTTTGGAATTTGGAAGGATTGTATTGTCACTTAGAAAAAAAGCAGCAAGCTGCTTCTGTGCAGAAATTCCTAAAACATTTGTTACATAATAGCCAACAAAACATACACCATGCATACAGAAACCAAAGGCATATAAATATATATATATATATATATATATATATATATATATATATATATATATATATATATATATATGTATATAAAATGTGCACAGCTCTGTCACACAATACAGTCATGTCTGGTAGGGCCCCATAGGAGGGCGATTGGGGCACCATGCACGCCAGATTACTATTCTCTTTGGAGCGCCCAAAGGTGTCCCAGGTCTGTTACAATCCTATAGTGCAGGGGTCTCTAAACATTCTAAAGAAAGGGCCAGTTTACTGTCCTTCAGGCTTTAGGGGGGCCGAACTGTGCCCAGTGGAAATAAACATTGCTCGATCTTTGGTATTATTAGGGGAAGAAATAATTGTGCCCAATTTTTGTTGTCGTTAGAAGAAACGATGCTCAATCGTTAATGTCAGCGCAAGGAATACTGCCCCATTGTTGGTGTCAATGACAGGAATAATGACTCAAGCGCCGGATAAAGGCAATAAAAGGGCCGCAGTTTGGAGACCCCTGCTATAGTGTATACTAAAATTATATATAAAATTATATATATTTATATACGTATATTTATACTGTGCGCCGCTAAAGTGTTCGGGTTTGGCTTGAAGAAAAAGTGTCAACCCTAGCAGGGACACGCCGCCCCTCTCTCCATGGGGTCCCGGCTCTTGATTGGATAGATTGATAGCAGCGCAACCATTGGCTCCCGCTGCTGTCAATTAAATCCAATGACGCAGGCGCCGAGGCGGCTATGTCATATATTTGGCGGCTATGGACGCCGAATGCTGGACTCGGGAGCCCGCCTGCAAGGTACCCCCCCGGGAGAGCACTTCTCCTAGGGGGTTATCTGATGCGGGGAGGAGCCGCGAGAGCCACCGAGGGACCCCAGTAGTTGGTGTTCGGGGGGCACTCTGTGCAAAACAAACTGCACAGTGGAGGTAAGTATGACATGTTTGCTATTTTTATTTATTTGTATAATTTAAGCTTTACAATCGCTTTAAGGCCTGTTTATACCACTTCATATGGTAACATGCATTACATGTATTGGTACATTGTGGTGCCAGCCATTTTAAATGACACCCAAACACACCTCCACAATTCACATGCCCTGAAACACAACCCAGTACAGTAATGACTGATGTACAACACCAGGGTCTTCTGTTGTGAACTACACGGCAAAGAAATGCAGTCTGCGTTCAATTTTCCTGAAACTCATGACAGACTACCCTGGTTCCTTTTTTGCTCTGCAACATTCTGTGAAAAAGTTCAATCATATTTTATCTTAATCCGAGTTCCTAAAAACGTCTGTATGTAATAAACAATTTATAGTAATGACTGATGTAATTAACGTCTATTAAAAGAGCAATCCATATTTCTTGGTTTGGATGTGGAAATGTTCACACTTATCTTGCTTCAAAATACTTTTACCTCAGAAATGTCTTTGATATACAGAATTTTATTACCAGATTCAAATCTGGGAAAAGAACATAAAACTGGGGATATTCGGAGGTTTCAAACTTCCAGTTTATTATCAGTCTTCCGGTTTAATAAAACAAGAAACCGAAACTGTTGTGGAACATCTGCTGCTATCATTATCCATTAGCACTGTTTTCTCATAAGTCTATTAATCATATTGTACAGCGGATGAATCACCAGTGTATGAGAATGAGCTTATCATCATATAGGAAGATTTATAAAGATTTTAGATAGATTCAATTTTTTTACACCTTTTTTTCCAAGTTGCCCACTGTTGTATCCTGCCATGTTTTTCAAAAGGAAATCTATTTCCTACCAGATTTTCCAGGATTTTAAAAACCACGGCGCGCACGTCATTGGATTTGATTGACAGCAGCGGGAGCCAATGACTGTGCTGCTATCAATCTATCTTTTGCGCAAACCAATCAATATAAGCTGATTGGGATTTTTTTTACCAAAAATATGCAGCTGAATATTGGCCTAAATTGATAAAGAAATTTTTTTTTTTTTTTTTTTTTTTACATTTTATTTTATATGTATTTATTATATTTTTTTTCAAAATTGTCTGTCTTTTTCTTTTGTTTATAGCACAAAAAATAAATACTGCAGATGTGATCAAATACCACCAAAAGAAAGCTCTATTTGTGGGTAAAAAACGACATCAATTTTATTTGGGTACAGCGTCGCACAACCAAGCAATTGTCAGTTAAAGTAACGCAGTGCCTTATCGCAAAAAATGGCCTGGTCATTAGGGGGTAAAATCCTCCGGGGGTGTTGAATTGAATGTTGAATTGAAAATAAAACTGTTACCTAAAAAAAGTGTGAATACTGCCTGCAACTCCAAATACCCCTCCTTTGTCAGGAATTGTACCTCAAAGTCTGCTAGGAAACTGACACTCTTTGGCGGCAGGTTCCTTTGATAATGTCAGGAAAGGGAATGTGAATGAAAATGGTAAAGCACTACCGCAATATTGTATCAAAACAATGGGCCAGATCCACGTACCTCCACGCATTTTTACGGCCGGCGTAGCGTATCTCAGATACACTACGCCGCCGTAACTTACAGCGTATTTTCCGTATCCTGAAAGAATTTGCGCCATAAGTTACGGCGGCGTAGTGTAAATGTGTCGGCGTAAGGGCGCGGAATTCAAATGACAAAGATGTGGACGTGTTTTATGTTAATTCTACTTGACCCCACGTAAATGACGTTTTTTTTTTAACGGCGCATGCGCCGTCCGTGGGTCAGTGTGCATGCTCCAAATTAACCCGCAGCAAGCCAATGCTTTCGACGTGAACGGAATTCTACGCAAAGCCCTTTTCGCGAACGTTTTACGCAAACGAGGTAAACGGAAAATTCGACACTTAACATTGCGTACGCCTCATAGAGCAGGGGTAACTATACGCCGAAAAAAGTCTTACGGAAATGACGTAAAAAAATGCGCCGGCCGGACGTACGTTTGTGGATCGCTGCATCTAGCTCATTTGCATATTCTACGCGGAAATCAACGAAAGCGCCACCTAGCGGCCAGCGTAAATATGCACCTAAGATCCGACGGCGTACTAAGACGTATACCAGTCGGATCGAGCCCACATTCAGTTGTATCTTGTTTTGTGGATACAAAACAAAGATACGACGGGGGATCGTAGAAATTACGCGGCGTATCAATAGATACGCCAGCGTAATTTCTTTGTGGATCTGGGCCAATATCTGCAAAGGAATAATTAACTAATAATAATAATATTAATAATAAGTGATATAAACATTAAAAGTTAAAGTGAACCATAAAGATGCTCGGTGAAAAAACGCTCAGTGACAGCACTCCATGGGATGACAAGCAAAAATAAATCAGTGAAGAAAATCCATAATATAGATGCACTGTGCCGTTTATCAGGTGTTGATTAGCACAAACCACCTCAAGTGCCCCTCCACCCTCCAAACTATGCGCTCACCTCCAATTCTGACCTTCCGCAGACCCCTATAAACCTTCTCCTTTAAGGGGTATACAGATCCACCGATTGGTTACGAGGATCCTAATCCTGGTGCATTCGTTCCACCATGTACTAATTAGTATAGGGAAGTTTATAAAAAATCAGAAAGTCCACATAATGCTGAATCGTATAAAATCAATCTTTGATAAAAGGATATAAAGTATAAACTTACCATTTTTAGTGCACTTCCTCTAGTGTACCTAGGCAATGTACCTGACACATTTAGGGTGTGCAGCCCCCTTAAAAATTACTTGGATGTTGTCAAAACTAAACAGCCAGGGCATTATCTCCCCACATGTGCGTGATGACTTCACTAGCCCCGACGCGTTGCATCACTTGTCACGTTACTTCCTCATTTGTTTATCAATTTACAGTAATTGCTAAGTTACCGAGAGTCTGGACATTGCTGTGGTTTTTGTGTATGAGTTGTCTTTTCTCTGCAGTTCTATTTTACTATGAAAACCGGAACATATCCCAGTATAGTCAGTTTGTATTGTGTTCCTGCGTCCTGTCCCAAGATACTACTTTTAACCTACCGGATAAAATTGTTGCCCAGGCTGTGAGCAAGTTGTACTCACGTTGACCCTGACTGTGAACTCTATTCGTTCTTTTTTCTTCTGCTTTATTTGTAGTAAGTTCCCCAAAACTGTTTAAAATAAAGATATTCTTAGGAATTAAATAGTTTTTTATAGCAAGATGGAAGTGTAGAGAAATGACAACTCAAATACACAAAACCACAGCAATGCAGAGACTATCAGTAACTTACCAATAAGGCTGGCCATACATTATACAATTTTCTTCTATAGATTTAATTTAGATTTACCAAAACCATATATTATGAGGTCAAATCTAAACACTTTCTATTTATGTGCAATCAGGCAGGCACTTCAACTACACAGTTGAAGGTAAATCTAACGAAAATTGAATAAGAAAATTGTATGGTGTATGGCCAGCTTTAATGTAAATTGATAAACAAATGAGGAAGTCATCTGACAAGTGGTGAAATGTGTTGGTAAGGGTCCTAGTGATGTCATCATGCAAAAGCAGGAGGCTAATGCCCTGGCTGTTTAGATCCGAGTTTTGATAAAATCCACATGATTCTTAAGGGTGCACTAGAGGAAGTGCACTGAGAAATGTGAGTTTACACTTTTTATGCTTTTATAAAAACTTGATTTCATACGATTCAGCACTATGTTAGCTCTCTGATTTTTTTTATGAGCACCCCTTTATATGATTATTACATGCTGGAACAAATGTACCAGGATTACGATCCTTATAACCAATTGGTGGATCTGTATATACAGTATGTGCTATCACTAAAAACACTAAATATTCCAAATCCCAAAAACTTGAATACAAATCCAAAATGTGTTATATAAAGCAGGTTTAACAAATATATATATATATATATATATATATATATATTTATATATATATATATATATATATATATATATATATATATATATATATATATATATATATATATATATATATATATATACTGTATTTATTGGCGTATAACACTCACTTTTTTACCCTGAAAATAGAGGGTAAACTGTGCCTGCGTGTTATACGCAAAGTTTTTTTCCCTGAAACTTCCCTTTTAAAGTCAATGTTCTAAGATGAATGGAAAATTTTAAGAAAAATAAAATATGTTGGTGTAAGTCCTTATAGTATTCCATTGGATTTTGTTCCAGAACTGTGAAGGCTTTTTTAGACGTTGTTTGGCAAAACTCTAAACTGGCCTTCCTGTTTTTGAGGCTCTCCAATGGTTTACATCTTGTGATGAACCCTCTGTATTCACTCTGGTGAAGTCTTCTCTTGATTGTTGACTTTGACACACATACACCCAGCTCCTGGAGAGTGTTCTTGATCTGGCCAACTGTTGTTAAGGGTGTTTTCTTCACCAGGGAAATAATTCTTCGTTCATCCACCACAGTTGTTTTCCGTGGTCTTCTGGGTCTTTTGGTGTTGCTGAGCTCAGCGGTGCATTCTTTCTTTTTAAGGATGTTCCAAACAGTTGATTTGGCCACACCTAATGTTTTTGCTATCTCTCTGATGGGTTTGTTTTGTTTTTTCAGCCTAATGATGGCTTGCTTCACTCATAGTGACAGCTCTTTGGATCTCATATTGAGAGTTTACAGCAACAGATTCTAAATGCAAATAGCACACTTGAAATGAATTCTGGACCTTTTATCTGCTCCTTGTAAATGGGATAATGAGGGAATAGCACACACCTGGCCATGGAACAGCTGAGCAGCCAATTGTCCCATTACTTTTGGTCCCTTAAAAAGCGGGAGGCATGTATACAAACTGTTGTAATTCCTACAGAGTTCACCTGATTTGGATGTAAATACCCTGAAATTAAAGCTGAAAGTCTGCAGTTAAAGCACATCTTGTTAGTTTCATTTCAAATCTATTGTGTTGGTGTATAGAGGCAAAAAGATTTGAATTGTGTTGATGTCCCATATTTATGGACCTGACTGTATATATATATATATATATATATATATATATATATACATACAAAGTGATCTTGCGCGGAAAAATATAAGAAAACTAGAATATGTTGGTGTAAGTCCTTATAGTATTCCAAGGAGCCACTGCGATAAAAATTCCTCTCACCTTATATAAACCCACGCAGGCACAGGGAGAACATGCAAACTCCAGGCAGATGATGTCGTGGTTGGGATTTAACCCTTTTGCTGCTAGGTGAAAGTGCTAACCACTACACCACTGTGCTGCCCTAGTGCATATATATTATGGATTTTGTTTACTGATTTATTTTTGCTTGTCATCACATGGAGTGCTGTCACTGAGCAGTGTGATAATGCTTGTTTGTAATTTTTTATTAAGACAATTTTTAACCTAGCATCTTTATGGTTCAATTTATCTTTTAATGTTTATATCACAGATTATTATTAGTTGACTATTCCTTTGCAAATATTGCACATTTGTGATGCACACAATTTATGTAAGGGCACTTGTTTTGTTTTGATACAATATAGGGGTAATGCTTTACCATTTTTATTCACATTCACAGTTTGAGTATATGTGGGAACGCATATAGGTTTATAGCAGCAGACCCCAAATACCTATTTCGCACCCTCTAGTGTGTGCTACTAGTATAAATACAGTAGGTAAACCATATCCTGACTCATGCTGTAAATTTGTGAGTCTATTATTGGGTCATGGTTATTGGAGTTCAGGACTGGATGATTCATCTGGTGCCTCCCCCTGTTTCCAGGGTGTTGGAGAATGTTCTGGAAGGTAGTGGGTGAAAACTAGGAGGGGTTGCTCAGCATAGTCTTTGGCCAATTCCCTGGAGTGGGGCTGGCAGGGAGCCAGTGAGCCTTTAAATATTTATGAGCCAAGTCAGCAGGGGCAGTCAAGTGGAAGATAGAGATACAGTGTTTAGGAGGCTGTATGTGGCCCTGAGGGGTGCCCCCTAGTCTGGGGAGTGTCCTGCTGAGGCCCGGAGCTCAGGTGCTAAAGGATTCTGCCAAATACACAAGGGAGGAAGCTTTCCTGGAGACATGGGAAAAGAGGACAGAGTGAGCAGATCAAAACTATTGGGAACTAACAGAGGGGGGAGACTGCCACATGTAGACAGTCTCCCTTAAAGACAGTGGACTTAAGTCGTCTACCCTTTACCTGGAAGATCTCCAGAGAGTCAGCCAGGGTGAGCTGGTGAAGAGTTAGTCGGGTGGACAGTTGTAGAGAGATAGTCAGAAGGGCAGGTGAAAGAGGCAGCTGCAGTCAGCTTCTTTAGGCTAGCATTGCCTAAAGAAGTGGTGCTGGGATTAGTGACCACAGAGAAAGCAAAAGTACATGCTGTTTTCACTCCATATCTTTTTTTAAGGGATTGTAAGTTCCTGCTTGTAATGGACTGCTACTGAACTGACAAGGAGTCTGTCATGTTCCCTCAAAAATGAACCAGCAGAAGCTGTGCAAAATAAATTGTGTGCAGAAGGAAGAAGGTGAAGAAGTTCTACATATGAAGTATGTCCCTAAAGTTCTGGTTATAGTCAAGTGGGCATCCCATAACCTCCCTATCCCCATCCAAGTTGTTAACCCCTAATAAACCATAACAACAAAGCTACGGACTGTTCTTTGACTCTGTGTGTCTGTGAAGATGCACTGTGCCTGGCTGTGCAGGAGTGGTGGACCCCTGTACATCTGCAGCTCCTACATGGGGTATGCTACAACTATATATAAGTTTCAAGTTTGTTTGCAGATAGAAGCGCAGACGATTAGACACTTTTTACAATGTCAGGAAAGGAATATTTGTGTGCACTCAAGCCTCAGAAATCCTGCTCATGGCCGGTTAGCAGATGCATGCATGGGTGCGATTGGGAATGTGCATGCACGAGTGCGCACCAGCGACAGAAGGGCAATTTAAAGTGCATTAGTGCAGTGTGTCCATTTGGTCTATTACATTCCTGTGTTCTTGTTATCAGTTTCTGTTGTTCTCCTGTTGCCAACTTGGCCCAGCCTCTGACTCTGCCTGAACGCTACCTGTGCCGACCCTTAGCCTGTCCCTGGATTGCACTTCTGCCTGCTCCCTCTGCTCATCTGTCCTGCTGTTACCAATCCTGGCTTGATTCCAGACGATTCTCCTGCTTGCTGTTTGTACCTGCTCTGCTCACTAGTTGCCGGCCTGGACCTTCTGATTCCGTCTTGTGCCCATCCTGCATCGGCATCTGCACCTGCCTTCCTGCATTTTCCTATGGCTCCAGTTCTTCTGCCAGTGTTGCCAGTCCTGTCATTTCTGCATTCCAGATGCACATCAGCACCTGCCAGCTAGAGACTTACCAGGCACTCGTGCCACTCTGCGCTCCGGGATTCCCTACCACCTTACCAGGGACTCAAGAGCTGGAGCTCTAAGAGAGGCCATCCTCAATGCTTCAAGCTCCAGCACCAGGTACGTTACAGATAACAATAAACAAAAACAAATCAGGAATTATAAATGACCATTTATCAACAAATGGAGGCTCAATTTGTCTTGAAACAAGAAGGTATATATAGGGCTTTTTTCAGCAGGAATCTGGGGGAATGCAGTTCCAAGACCTCCAGAACTGAATGTAAGTAATGGGAAGGGGTGCTGGAGTGTACTGGAGGGTCTATTGATGCTGGCCGCTGGGGAATCTATTGTTGCTGGTGGGCATCTATTTTGGCAGAGGAAGGGGGTCTGTTGTTGCTTGGAGAGGTCTTCTGTTGGGCATGGGGATCTATTGTTGCTGGGTCAGGCCTTATGTTGCTGGGGATCAGTTGTTTCTGGGAGGGGCATTACTGTTGATGGAGGGGTCTTTGTTGCTGGCTGCTGAAGGGTCTATTGATGTTGGCTACTGGGGAATATGTTGTTGCTGGAGAGGATCTATTCTTGCAGGGGGGTATCTATTGTTTTTGGGGAGGTCTATTGTTGCTGGGGTAGGTCTAATGTTGCAAGGGGGTCAGTCATTGCTATGAGGGATCTACTGTTGAGGGAGGGGTCTATTGTTGCTGGCTGCTGGAAGGTCTATTGATGCTGGCTGTTGGGAGTCCTTTGTTGCTACAGTGGATCTATTGTCACTGGGGTGTCCATTGTTGCTAGATCTATTTTTGTTATCATTAACAAGTTCCATACAAAATACTTAGCACTACAAAATGATAATTGGTTCTGTATTTTCTAAAAGGGACAGTCCTCGGAGGTGATTTGGGGGCGGAGACAAGACTCAGAAGGGTGGAGTTCCTGAACCTATTCCCTGAGAAAAAAAAAGCCCTGTATATATATATATATATATATATATATATATATATATATATATAAATACACATTCATCTGGATACACTTAGTAGTTGGGGGAATATACAGTATGTACAGTTTTACTAACACATTGACATGCAAAACTGTGTTCAGGCATTAGGAGTTGTTTTACCTTCATCATGAAGGGGTCAGCGGCCTTCCCAGATTCTTTTTAAGATGTGTGAGAATTTCAGGAATGCCATTCCAATATTTGTTTATCCCTTTACAGTAACTGATAACTTACTAGATAGTTTTGGCATTGATGTGGTTTTTGTGTATAAGTTGTCTTTTCTCTGCACTTCTATTTTAGTATAAAAACTATTTAATTCCTAAGAATCACTTTATTTTAAACAATTTTGGGGAACTCACTACAAAGAAAGCAGAAGAGGAAAGAACGAGTAGAGTTCACAGCCAGGGTCAAAGTGAGCGCAACTTACTCACAGCCTAGGCAACAATTTTATCCGGTAGGTTAAAAACAGTATCTTAACCACTTCACTTCTGAATCATTTATTTTTATTTTTCACACACGTGCTAAAATCTGAATTTTATGACTTAAATGCTCCATGATGTATATTTTAAAACAGAAGACCTGTGGAATAAAGGGATGGTAATTGCATTTTTTTTTAAGTCGTGCGATATAAGCACAATTCTTTGGTCAAATCTATATTTTCTGGTAAAAATATACTGCAATTCATTTTAGTCAAGTAAATATATACTTTTTAGGTGCTTTTATTTTTTTCACAGTTTTTTTAATTTTGTAACACTTTTTAATTTTTACTTTCACTTAAAGTTGAACTATAGCCATTTTTATTTTTATTTTATTAATTTTGAATAGAACAAGAGAGGGTTATAACCCCTGTCAGATGTTTTTTTTTTTTTTTTTGCCATCTGTGTCATATTGCAGAGATTTCCCTTCACGTTCTGCCCATTGCCAAATTAAGGGAATTTCTTGGGGACCCCCAGGTCACCAGACATAGGGTTTGATTTACTAAAACAGAAAAGTGCAAAATCTGGTGCAGCTGTGCATGGTAGCCAATCAACTTCTAACTTCAGTTCATTTAAGGCTTGACAAAAAATCCTGGCAGCTGATTGGTTTCTATGCACAGATGCACCAGATTTTGCACTCTCCAGTTTTAGTAAATCATCCCCATAGTGTTCCCATTCAAGGATTTCCCCTCTATTACTTTTCTGGGGACAACTCAAAACTTAGGATTTTCTTTTACTGTTACTTTCAATGATAATAGTAAACAGGACAACTACTGTAAAGAGGAGGAATCTCCCTAACGGGACACTGACAGTAATAAAAACTGACTCCACTCTATCCAAAAACTAAAAAAAAAAAAGTTTTCCCTTTATTTATATTTAAAAAATGTTTTGCTTTTACATTTGGATTAACAAGCCCCCTATGTGATAGCATTGGGCAAGTGATCTTTATGGAGACAGCAGGGGTATGTTCAACTCCTAATGTCTGCCCTTTCCTCCAGCAGATCAAGCACAGGACTGTGTTTGATCTGCTGTTTTCCAGGTTTTCAGCTGGGATTCTGACAGTTGTGAACCAGAGCTCTGCAGCCGTGAGCTTATTTGAAAATATTCAGATTCTAGATGTACTACATACTTCCCAAAAAAGCTGAAGAGGTTATAGTGTTTGTATAGCAAAACATTTTTTATTTATTTTAAATAGTGGGTTCTAATCAGGGCCGGTCCGTCCATTAAGGGCGCACAGGTGCCACTTCCCCTTTCCATCGCCACCGCGTCCCCGTATTCATGCATCCGGCCCCTTTCAGGACACCGGGGGAATAAATTACAGTGGCAGGGTTTTTTTTTAAGCACCAAAATTAGAGCTAGAGGCTCTAATAGGCTTCAAAATAGGGTGGGCCCCCGGATGCAGAGCATTGCACTTGGAGCCCACCCAGGTGTGTTAGAATAGCAAATGAATATTCACTATTTAAACACTAAATCGCCTCTCCACCAATCAGGAAACGCGGACGTGAGACACGTTTACCGATTGGCCGAAAGCAGAAGTGTTATAATTGGCTGCCGGGGAGGAGGGAGGAGACTGAAGCCGCCAACCAGGGGAAGGAGATGCCAGCTTGTGATGCCCGAAAAGAGGAGAGCAGGGGAAGCTGTCCATGGATGAGGTAAGTGCACCGACTGACCCAACCCAGAGGGGTTGCGGGTGCACTGTTTGCCCCCCCCCCCAAAAAAAAATTATCACCAGCCTCCACTGGTTGCAATGCCTGACAGGTTTTTAATGATGTCTTTGTCCCTAGATGAATTCCATGCTAGTAAATTTACCCTCTCTGTTTGTCCTGGTGGCCATTATAATTGAGATGGAAAGTGAGCTGAAACAAGAGGCGAGGGGAAATCTGTCCTGGTTATAGCTTTTTATTTGGAAAGATTTCCTCTCATTTCCTGTTGTGTGTCTAAGACAGTAAAGCTGGCCATATGCTAGCAAAATATTGTACGGAAATTCCTACAAAAATTTTCATCAGAACATTTAAAAGCCCTTAAAATTGCATCCAGATCTGCTATTTGAAGGTAATGCCAAATGCATTAAACAGGTTTTATTACAATATACCCAATTTTTCGTACAATCTTATCAAAATAAAAAGCACATTCACAGTTACTGTTTTGTTAGTTCAAGAAAAAGTTTCCATCCTGCTTCTTCAAATTTTCTCATGATCATGAAAACAATCATTACCGAAAACAAATGGTGTGGATTTGATATCTCTAACCATTAGAAAATTGAACAAATGATTCTCATCAAACCCTATTAAAGTCTATGGGTTCGAAATACCAAATTCTGACTATTTTCAAGTCTAATAGGCAAACTGTTATCAAATATGTATATGGGCACATTTTTTTTTGTATAATCAGTGTTTATTGAAGAAATATATGGGCACATTTAACAAAGCAAGCAGAAAAAAAAATACAGTACAATTAGAGAAAGGATTGGCTGTGGATATCGTATACTTGGATTTTGCAAAAGTGTTTGACACAGTTCCCCATACACCACTAATGTGTAAGGTAAGGTCTACAGGCTTGGAAAGATCAGTTTGTAAATGGATAGAAAACTGGCTAAAAGACCGAATTCAGAGAGTAATGGTTAATGATTCTAAGGCCTCGTACACACGACCTGTTGTTTTCCCTGACGAGATTCTTGGCAAGAATCTCTTGCCGCCCGAGTGTACTGACTTTAATTTCAAAAGAACCGCGGTTCTCTTGAAAGGAAAGAACGCAGTGATGTCATCGCGTATGACGAGCATGCGCTCGTCACATTCGATGCCGTCGCCGCCACCTTGCTTCACCCTACCTATGCCGTGGAAGCTACCGCGCATGCGTCAAAGTCATTTCGAGCATGCGCAGGTTTCCACGGCGACAGGTAAGTATACACACTCTCGGGTTTCTCGTCTGGAAACAGGCAAACGAGAATCTCGACGAGAAAATAGAGAGCAGGTTCTCTTTTTTTCTCGTCGAGATTCTGGCCAGATTTCCAGATGAGAAACCTGAAACCTGAATGCCTCGTACACACGGGAATCTTGGCAAGAAGCAGTTTTCTTGCGTGTGTACAAGGCCTCACTCTGAATGGTCTAAGATTATCAGTGGTGTACCACAAGGTTCAATGTTAGGACCCTTACTTTTTAATATCTTTATAAATTATATAGGGTCTGGGATTAAAAGTATAATTTTAGTGTTTGCAGATAACACCAAGCTGTGCCGTGGAATAACGTCCTTACATCAAGTCTTACAAGCTGACCTCAATGCATCTAATTGAGCGACTATGTGGCAAATGAGGTTTAACCTCCCTGGCGGTATGATTCTGTCTGAAAAAACATGCTGAAAGCGGTACAATTATTTGCAAGGAAATTTGGCGTTTTATACTGTAGGCCTGTGATTTTTAGGAATAACTCACTTAAATCTGACCAAACAAGAGTCTAATAGGCATCCCGGGTATGAAATTTTTTTAAAAACAAAATTTTAAATTATAATATAATAAATAATTATAAATAATTATAGAAAGTAATAATATAATTAAAATAAAAATTATTCAATAATGTAATCAACTCAAAATCACTGAAATTTTCTCAGTTGCAGAATTGTTGCTGTCATTATTTTTTTTTTTTATGACGAATTTCCCCGCAAATCGCTATCGCACAATTCTGCAAGTGATTATAATTTATTATCGCTGTTTTCTAGCTGATCTAAAACCATTTTTGACATAAAAAGACACTTTTGGTTGCTATGGACAATCTACAGTTTTCAGGCAGAAAAAAAGGTTTTTATTATATAAAATGACATGCAGGGCACTGGGCAGACCACTAGGGACAAGGGGGGTGGGTTTTTTTACATACAGTACTGTAATCTATAAGATTACAGTATACTGTATGTAATGTGTTTGTTTACTTTTTTGAATTTGGCGCCGATCTCCGCTCCCGTGCGTCGTAATGTCGCAGGGAGCGGAGATCGGCGGCACAGGAGGACGCTGTGTGAATCGAGCGAGGTCCCGCTCGCTCACACAGCGCGGTGACATCGCTGGATCCAGGACAAGGTAAGCCAGAGCACGCTGCAGGCTCTGCATGTCTACCCCGAGCGTGACTCGGGGATACCGATCGCAACAAGAAAAACCCACCCCGAGTCACGCTTGGGGTTACCGCCAGGGAGGTTAATGTAGATAAATGTAAAGTTGTTAAAAACATGCATGCATCATACATGCTAGGGGGAGTACAACTGAGAGAGTCAATAGTGGAGAAGGATCTGGGGGTTCTGGTAAATCATAAACATAATAATAGCATGCAATGCCAAACTACGGTTTACCAAGCAAGCAAAATGCTTTCTTGTATTAAAAGAGGTATTGACAGCAGAGGGAGAGATATCATTTTGCCCCTGTACAAATCATCAATAAGACCTCATCTGGAATATGCAATTTAGTTTTGGGCTCCAGTTCATAAAAAAGATTTAAGGAAACTGGAGAAAGTGCAGAGAAGGGCAACCAAACTGATAAGAGGCATGAAGGAGCTCAGCTATGAGAAAAGATTAAAGGAAGTGAATCTATTCCATCTTGAGAAGAGGGGATTAAGAAGGATATGATCAACAAATACATAAGTGGTCCATATAGTGGACTTGGTGTAGAGTTATTCACTTTAAGGTTATCACAGAGGACAAGGGGGAACTCTATGTCCAGAGTAAAGATTGAATCTCCAAATACGGAAAGGCTTCTTCACAGTAAGAGCCGTGAAAATGTGAAATAGACTCCATCAAGAGCTGGTTCTGGCCAGCTCAGTAGATTGTTTTAAAAAGGGCCTGGATTTTTTCCTAAATACACATAATATAACTGGATACTAACATTTATAGGGGCATTTTTCAGGCGCTTTTGGGCTAAAAAAAATAGCACCTGTAAAGCGCCTGAAAAACGGCTCCCCTGCAGTCTCAGTGTGAAAGCCTGAGTGCTTTCATACTGAAGCCCTGTACACACGCTCGGTTTTCCCAGCGGTAAAAAGTCCGCCAGGAAAACCAAGGGGAAAGCCGAAATCCGGACAGGAAAACTGCCATGAGAGCTTTAGCCAGGAATCCCGGCTGTGTGTATGCTAAATCGGCACTGCCTCGCAGTGTTTCCCATAGGAAAGTATTAGTAAATCTGATGGAAAATAAACGCCTGGAATCCTGACTGGAAAATAGGGAGCAGGTTCTCTATTTTCCCACCGGGATTCCCGGCTGTTTTCCTGTCGGGAAAACTGCGAGGAAGCATGCACACGTCCGGTTTTCCCGTCGGAAAATCCGATTGTGTGCATTTTGGCTTTGAAGTAAATGTAAACCAAACCACTAAAATCCCATATAGGCTTTCTACAATAATATTACTTAGAAAGCCTATTTCTATTTTTAATGCTTGCTTTCATGAAAATAACAGTTGGTGATAATGATATAAAGTTTCTTGTTTGGGTAGCTTGTGTTATGGATTTACACAGCTATGCTCCTTAATCTCCTGTTTGGAGCCCTGCATTCTGTGGGCAGGTCTGTTGTTCAGAGCTTGGTGGGTGGAGTTGTGATATCAGAAGACTCCTTGCCCACCTCTACACTCCCCTTGGCCAGGCATCGATATTTCTTACACTGAACTTCTGCTGGTCTTGTGGATTATGCCCCATGATCACTAACATCCAGTCAAAACCCAGGAAAGTCACCACATGACTTCAGCATGCCCAATCATGCTGAGGTGTGGAGCAGCCAATCCTGGGAGAGCTGGAGAAGAAAGGAGGGGGGGATGTGAAGTACACAGAATGCCTCCCACGCAAGAGATAAGAAAATGACCTGTCACTCACAGCAAGGGGAAAGAATGGACACCTATTCCTTAGTGTGTCTGTTTTTATTTTACTGAAAAAAGATAAGAGGATTGCTCAGAGCTGGATTAACTATTCGTGGCGAGACTGGGCACAGATGTACTTGTCCTGGCCGGGAATGCCTGGAGGAGCAAAATCCCACCCTCTGCTTGTGATTGGAGAAATCATAAATCCCGCCTCTTGTGTCCAATCACTGTGCTGTGATTCGTTACAGCACAAGCTGATTTTTGGGAAGGGAGGGTGTCCCTGAATAGTAGTTTGGAAATGTGGTCACCCTACTCTGATCCCATGTCTTAAATTATCCAAAATCCCCCTTATTGGCCCTTAAAACCCTTCTAGACACTGTGCACAGGAGTCAATGGTAGCTGTAGACCCAAACCTCACCCTTAGCTATAGAATTCTGTATAATCTGGTCTGCAAATATACCGAAAGAAGCTTGGCATGGAGTTTATGTATGCATAGTAGAAGAGAAGCCAACTTTACTTGTATTGTAGACAGATAAGAATTAAATGAGCTTATGAATATCATATTTACTGTTTGAAAGCCTGCTTACTACATTATTCTAAGATGCTAGCACATTTACTGTAAATACCCCTCTCCCCCCCAGCATGCTATAGTTACTCCTGATTGGCACTGAATGTTCACATATAATTTAAACCTGGACTTCAGGCCACAGAAAACAGCCAGATGGATGGCAAAAAAAAGGCTATGTTACTTTATAGGTTAAGGAAAGGGATAGAGCCCACCCCCAGCCAGCTTCTCAGGTCAACTCTCTACTCACTCTGCTTTCTTCCCCTATAAGCAAGTCTGTGTCTTAAAATTTGCATACAGAATACCCGATTACCTACTAGTATTTCCCCTCCCTCTACCAGTGTGAAAAAAAACACAATATTTTTTACTTTACTTTTTGATTTAATAAATATCACATTTAAAAAAAAAAAACACATTTATTTTCCTCAGTTTAGACCGATACGTATTCTTCTACATATTTTTGGTAAAAAAAATCACAATAAGCAAATATTGATTGGTTTGCAAAAAAGTTATAGCTTTATGGCATTTTTTTTATTTTTTTTTTTTACTAGTAATGGTATAATTTTTTATTGTGACTGTGACATTGCGGTGGACATATCGGACACTTTTGACACGTTTTTGGGATCATTCACATTTATACAGCGATTTATAGTGCTATAAAACTGCACTGATTACTGTGTAAATGGGACTGGCAGGGAAGGGGTTAACACTGGGGGTGCTGAAGGGGTTAATATGTTTCCTGGAAGTGATTCTTACTGTAGGGGGAAGGGACCAACAAGGGGAGGAGACCGATGTGTGTTCCTCTGTACTGGGAACACACATCGGTCTCCTCACCTCTGACAGGAGGTGGATTGGTGTGTGTTTACACACACACCGATCCACACTCCTGCCATGATCGCCAGCAATCGTGGGTGAATGGCGCACATCGCAGCCGCCGAGCAAAAAGGACGTCATATGACGTCCACCCGGAGGGAGGGAGGGTTCCTGCCGGCGTCATTTTATAATGGCCCGGTAAGGAAGGGGTTAAATATATATATATATATATATATATATATATATATATATATATATATATATATATATATATATAAATTTAATAATCTATAAAGTGATACACAACAGACTTTTAGGTCTCTTGTTCAGCTTTTAGACTAGGTTTACCCTAGCAGTGGATTGCTTTTCAGAAGCATTTGATAGGAGATAAGAAGGCCTTCTTACTGCCTGCTATAACCCTGTACACGGTGCACCACCACCATGCCACAAATATGTGAATAGGTCACATTCGGGGGGCAGGGCTGTCTTAATGCATGGGCACCCCTGGGCACAGCCCAGGGGCCCCAGGTGCATGGGGGGGCCCCATGATATTGTTCCATTACCTCATACTTGCCAACTGTCCCTGCTGTCCCTGCTTTGCTGGGATAGTCACGCGTTTTACTAAGTTGTCCCAGGATGGCAGTTTTCCAGAACCTACACTGTGCCCTCCTGACCTTCCCTGTACTGTGTCATTCTGCCTCCCCCTCGTACTGTGCCCTTTGTGTTGATTAGCCTTTGGATTATGGCATGTTTTCTTATTGTTAAAAATACATTTTATTAAAAGTACTAATAAATATATGTTTAATTCTTTAAACTATTTATGCTTTAATTCTTCAAAGTAGATGCACAAATTGGGGCAGGCTGGTACGGGCTCCATTGTATTACTTTTCCCAGGGGCCCATGATGCTATTAAGATGGCCCTGGGAGGGGGGGGGGGGGGAAGTTTTTCCACAGCTGCAAAGCAAAGCATTGGGGTTGAGTAACAATTTTATAGCTGAGGTTTAAAGGTATACTTGGGAAAACAAAATGTAACAATCCATTAGTTCACTAGGGGCCAGATCCACGTATCGTAGTTACGCTACGCCGCCGCTACTTTGACAGGCAAGTGCAGTATTCTCAAAGCAAAGTTGAGGCGGCGTAGCGTAAATATGCAGTTAAGATACGACAGCGTAGGCGACTTACGCTGGTCGTATCTTGGCAAAATTCTGGCGTATCTGATTCTTTGAATCAGGCACCAAGATACGACGCCTCAGACTCAGAGATGCGACGGCGTATCTCCTACGTGGATCTGGCCCTAGGTCAGTAGTACTAACAGTTTATTTTCTAATTTCTTTGATTCCTTAGCTTTAAATGGGACATTACCTATACAGTAGAGGAATCATGCATTTCCACAGTTATGATGTCTATCTCAATCTTCTTTCAGCCAAGTTTTCAGGATTTATTATAAGAAACATTCACTTCCTTCCAGTGTGGAGCAGTTAATCCACAGCTGTGTCAGGCAGGAGATCTGTGCTTTCATTTTATAAATTTAGATTAAAAACATATGTCTCCCCTCTGCTCGAGGCTTTGTACATAATGTTCTTTTTTTTTTTCCATTTTGACTCAGGGATCCAGACGGGCTCCTTGGCTTTTCCAAATTGCCGCTTATGAACTGCGATTTACCACCCAAGCCGGCTTTTAAAAATAAAATTATAGATGATTCACTTTTCTCCAAGCATGAGAAAATATACAAATGAACTTGCAATTCATTTTTTTGGATACTCTATTGTCTTATGTCATGCTTTGTCTTGTACTTACTTAGCTGTTCTTTTTCTGTTTGCTTAAATAAATAAACAAGTTGCTTCTACAAATGTTTTATAGGATGTAGCAATCAGCAGACATTGTTCCATTCTTGGAGAAATCCACGTGCTGTCCAGTGATTTACAACAATAATGTTCATTTTATCTTATGATGGTGAATCACAAACTCTTCTGTCTTGGTCATATGGCTTGAAGATGCAAATAGCCATTATTTTGTCAGTCGTTAAAACTCTTTTCAAGGTCAAACCTACATCAATGGCTTAATATCTCTAAAGACATGCTGGTAGGTCAATTGGCTCTTGTCTAAATTGGCCCTAGTCAATGTATGAATGTGTGTTAGGAACCTTAGGTTGTAAGCTCCTTGAGGATAGGGACTGATGTAAATGTTCAATGTACCGTATAAACTCAAGTATAAGCTGAGTTTTTCAGCCCTTTTTTTAGGGCTGAAAATACCCCCCATCGGCTTATACTCGGTCAGTACCTGAATTCTTGCCAGGAATCCATTTTTTTTAAAGTCTCGGCTTCCTCCTGGTGTTCCGTTCCATGATAGGCATTTGACACTGTGTTCCGCCTTTCACGGAAGTCTTCTCATCCTCAGACAGTTTCCCAGCAGACACTGTGTTCAGTGTTCCACCAATCACGGACGTCCTCTTGTTCAAGGATGAAAGACTGTCTGTGATTGGCGGAACACTGAACACAGTGTCTGCTGGGAAACTGAGTCTGAGGATGAGCGGACCTCCGTGATAGGCGGAACACAGTGTCAAATGCCTATCACGGAACAGAACACCAGAAGAAAGCCGCAACTTTAAAAAAATGGACGCCTGTCAAGATTGCAGGTACTCAGGCACAGAGAGGTATGGCACAGTGAGACTACAATGGGCACAGTGAGGTATGGCACAGTGAGACTGCAATGGACACAGTGATGCATGGCACAGTGAGACTGCAATGGGCACAGTGAGGCATGGCACAGTCAGACTGCAAAGGGCACAGTGAGATATGGCACAGTGAGACTGCAATGGGCACAGTGAGGTATGGCACAGTGAGGTTGCAATGGGCACAGTGAGGCGTGCAAATGGGCATTGTTGACCCTCTTTTCCGCTTACAGTAGCTGCTGCATTCTCACCCTCGGCTTATACTCGAGTCAATATGTTTTCCCAGCTTTTTTGTGGTAAAATTAGGTCCTCGGCATATACTCGGGTTGGCTTATACTCAAGTATATACAGTATATGAAAAAGCGCTGCGTAAATTGACAGCGCTACAAAGTACCTAAAATAAATAGGAATAAAACATGCTTTATGTCCACAGGCTTTTGTCATACCTGAATACAGCACTATATTACTAACCTTCACTGCTTTGACAGCCAACGGTGTATAATACATATTTTTTTCACTGCACCTTGCTGTTTCCCAATAAAAATGTATTGAAAGCTGCCAATAGCTACAATACAGCTAACACAACAGGCAGAAAAAAAATCTCTGTAAATGTAGTTATATGATTGGAAGAACTTACAAAAAAATAAATAAATGATTAAACCTTTCCCCATGTAATCATTGGTTCTTTAAATTCAACCAAAAGGAATGAATGAATGAATGAATGAAAGACTTATATAGCGCGGCACCTGCGAACTAAATCGCCTCTGGGCGCTTGTTGTTTCTGTCTCTTGACATCAGAAGAGCAGAGTTTTGATCTGTCCTCTGAAGGCCAGGTGGTTTTCCTCCAACCGCATGCTGGTTGGTAAAGCGTTCCATAGTCTAGGACCTAGGAAAGCAAACCTTCTTTCTCCTTTGGACTTGTATCTGGCTTTGGGTACCTTGACCAGATTTTGGTCGGTGGATCGCAGAACGCGATTGGAATTGTGGGGTTCTATCTTGTCGCAAAGATATTTCGGAGCCTTCCCATGGATGCACTTATGCGTCAGACAGAGTGCTTTAAATGCAATTCTGTCCTTTACTGGCAACCAGTGAAAGGTTCTCAATGAAGGTGAGATTGATTCCCATGGTTTTTTCCCAGTCACAAGTCTGGCGGCCGTATTTTGAACGACTTGCAGACGAGAGATTTGGTACTTTGGGAGTCCGAGGTAAAGGGCATTTGCATAGTCCAGTCTGGAGTTCACGATTGTTCCCACCACGACTGCTACGTCTTCTTTGGGAATAAATTGAATAAGTCTGCGTAGTAGGCGCAACAGATGGTGATATCCGCTGACTACTGACCCTATTTGTGCATCCATTGTCATGTAGGTGTCAAAGATGACCCCAAGACTTTTGACTTTGGAGCTAGGGTTGATGATTTGGCCCAGAATGGGCGGGGGTGTCCAGGTTGGTGCCAGTTGACTCTTGTCAATCATTTCCCCTATACAGTATGTGTTACAGGTATAAGGGGCCTGATTCCCAAAAAAGCTGCCTAACTTAACTTTCAGCAGTTAAGTTACACTGACTTAAATTTCTACCTAAGTGCCTGATCCACAAAGCACTTACCTAGAAATTTCAGGCCGTGTAACTTAAGTGCCTCCGTCGCAAGGCGGTCCTCCTCTCCGGGGGGCGTTTAAAATTTAAATGAGGCGCGCTCCCGCGCCGGCCGTACTGCGCATGCGTGTGACGTAATTTCCCGACGTGCAGCGCGCGAACGTAATTGACGCCGGGCTTTGTGGATTGTGACGGGACACTAAAGTTGCGACGGGTGAAAAAAAATATACGCGCCGGGAAAACAAATAATTATAAAAAAAAATGACAGCGTCGCTCAGCATGCATTCCTGAGAGGGAGAACTCCATGCCAATTTTCAAAGAAAAAACCGGCATGGGTTCCCCCCCCCAGGAGCATACCAGGCCCTTAGGTCTGGTATGGGTTGTAAGGAGACCCCCCTATGCTGAAAATTCGACGTAGGGGGTCCCCCTACAATCCATACCAGACCCGTATCCAAAGCACGCTACCCGGCCGGTCAGGAATGGGAGTGGGGACGAGCGAGCGCCCCCCCCCCCCTCCTGAGCCGTGCCAGGCCGCATGCCCTCAACATGGGGGGGTTGGGTGCTCTGGGGCAGGGGGGCGCACTGCGGGCCCCCCCACCCCAGAGCACCCTGTCCCCATGTTGATGAGGACAGGACCTCTTCCCGACAACCCTTGCCGTGTAACTTAAGTGCCTCCGTCGCAAGGCGGTCCTCCTCTCCGGGGGGCGTTTAAAATTTAAATGAGGCGCGCTCCCGCGCCGGCCGTACTGCGCATGCGTGTGACGTAATTTCCCTGACGTGCAGCGCGCAAACGTAATTGACGCCGGGCTTTGTGGATTGCGACGGGACACTAAAGTTGCGACGGGTGAAAAAAAATATACGCGCCGGGAAAACAAATAATTATAAAAAAAAATGACAGCGTCGCTCAGCATGCATTCCTGAGAGGGAGAACTCCATGCCAATTTTTAAAGAAAAAACCGGCATGGGTTCCCCCCCCCAGGAGCATACCAGGCCCTTAGGTCTGGTATGGGTTGTAAGGAGACCCCCCTATGCCGAAAATTCGACGTAGCGCGCCTTGCATCCCATTTATATAGGCATCACCGTCCCATCATGCTCCGGTAGGTACCCACGTGGTGGGTGCACGTGGGTAGGCACCCACCACGTGGGTACCTGCCGGAGCATGATGGGACGGTGATGCCTATATAAATGGGATGCAAGGCGCGCTTCCATCATTGCAGTGACAAGAGGCGACGAGTCAACATCGGAAGAGGGGAGAAGAACAGAAGAGAAGAAGGTGACGTCACAGAAGACCGCGATGGCTGCCTGCTAGTAATTGAGCTAACACACGAAGATAGCAGGCAGCCAGCGCTGAAGAAGAAGGCACCGGACAGCTGCAGAAGAACCGGGGTTCGCCGAGTCAACAGCGGAGAGCGGCGAAGATAGAAGAAGACCCCCGGAGAGCGGAGAAGCCCCCCCCCGGAGAGCGGAAGAAGAAGCCCCCCCCGTAGAGCGGAGAAGACCCCCGGAGAGCGGAAGAAGAAGCCCCCCCTGGTATTAGAGCTAATAAAGAAGACAGGGGGGTGCCTCCGGAGCAGAATAATAAATTATTTTAAAAACCCTTGTGTTGTGTGTTTAATAACTTTAACTTTTTGCCTCCAGGTGAATGGGTAGGGGTACGATGTACCCCATATCCATTCACTTAGGGTGGGGGGCCGGTATCTGGGGGCCCCCTTATTTGAGGGGACTCCCAGATTCCGATAAGCCCCCCGCCCGCAGACCCCGACAACCAACGGCAAGGGTTGTCGGGAAGAGGTCCTGTCCTCATCAACATGGGGACAGGGTGCTCTGGGGTGGGGGGGCCCGCAGTGCGCCCCTCTGCCCCAGAGCACCCAACCCCCCCATGTTGAGGGCATGCGGCCTGGCACGGCTCAGGAGGGGGGGGGGGCGCTCGCTCGTCCCCACTCCCATTCCTGACCGGCCGGGTAGCGTGCTTTGGATACGGGTCTGGTATGGATTGTAGGGGGACCCCCTACGTCGAATTTTCGGCATAGGGGGGGGTCTCCTTACAACCCATACCAGACCTAAGGGCCTGGTATGCTCCTGGGGGGGGAACCCATGCCGGTTTTGAATTTACAAATTGCCGTGGAGTTCTCCCTCAGGAATGCATACCAAATGCCGTCGCTTGAATGGGCCTTTACAAGGTGTGACTAACTTTCCACATTGTAAAACCAGCCCTAGTTTTGCGCAAGCAAATCGGAACTTACGCAGAAATCACAAGGATGAAAAGCTGATGAAAAGCGTTGTGGATCTGCTTAAGTCCTCATTTGCATACTCAAAGCTGCATTTCAATGAGAAATGCCCCCAGCGGCGGATGCGGTACTGCATCCTAAGATCTGACCGTGTAAGTGTCTTACACATGTCCGATTTTCTGCCTAACTTTGGAAAAAGCCTTTTGAGGATCGTTTCCAAAGTTAGGCACAGACTGAACAGCAGTTCCGCCTGCGTATCTCTTTTGGGAATCAGGCCCAAGATTTCTAACAATTATATACAGTATATATGGGTGGGATGCAGTGTTACTAACCTACCAGATTGAAATTTACTGACACAACACCTAAAATTTACTGGCACAGCCAAGTTTTCAGACATTTCCAAATACTACAAATTACAGTTTTAAGTCAGTATTTAGGCTACAAACAAATACAATATGCAATTAGCAATGTGATTTAAGCTAGATATTAAGGCAACAAAAAATATATTTCTTATTTTATTTTCGATATAGTAAGTAAGTAGCTCAGGGACAGGACAAGAAAGGAGGGCAAGAAATTAGAATGGGAGGCACACACACATGAAATTGACTCTCACAGTGACACTGACAGCATTGTGCAGTAGCACAGATGACACCTCAACAACATGACACGTCCCCTCCTGAGTCACAGTGACAGTTCCTCTACATGCTATGTGGTCCCTTCAGTCCACTCCAGTCAAAACAACCTTGCTCCCATCTTGTGGACCTGCGTGTGAGGCTCTGGCCACTCTGCCCCGCTCGGCTCCCTTGCACCATGACATCACACGACACATGCTCAGGCACCGCTTCCACCAGACCATCTCCGCGCTAGCTCTGCTCAAACATACTCTAGTAGGCACTTGCATGCGTACTTCCGAGCTGCCAACCTTTACCTGTCACTAGCATTTACTGGCAGGAGCAAAGTGCCCAGTTTGTACTGCCTGGCAGTAAAAATACTGATAGTTGACAACATTGGTAGGATAGAACCTTCAATCCTGTGTCTGGGATTTGCTAGAGGCCTGCAGCCTGTGTGAGTGCACATGTGTGCAGGGTTGTTATAAGGCAGGTCTGATGACAGCTCAGAGCAGTTGCTGCCATTGGGACACACAATCTGTGTGTGAAGATAGTGGTGTGCTCCAGCCAGGAGAGTTGACTTACTCAGGAGATGGGGCCCCATGTGGCCCTGGAAAGTAAGGACATCTACGTGGGTCCAGAGAGACTGGGAAATCTTAGGTGACTGGTAAATCCAGGGGAGGCTGGAGGGAGTCTGTGTTTCTGAGGAGTGTATTGGAACAAGGGGTGCTAGACAAACCCTATAAGGAGGGCAGGAATGAGTGTACAGCAAGGTGCTGTGACAAGTGAGCCTATAAGCCTGAAGAACCCATGGTCTGGGAGCAGTGCCGGCCCAAGAAATTGCGCTGCCTGGGACCAAGAATGAAATGCTGCCCCCCCCAAAAAAAATCACGTCAACCAAAAGGCCCCCACATTCATTATTTTATATCATGATAACTAAAGGGGACCCGTCATGGCTCTATACATGTATAAAGAAGTAGAAAGAGGACCTGTCATTGCTCTATACATGTATAAAGGAGTATAAAGAGGACCTGTCATTGCTCTATACATGTATAGGAGTATAAAGAGGACCTGTCATGGCTCTATAGATGTATAAAGGAGTATAACGAGGACCTGTCATGGCTCTATACATGTATAAAGAGGACCTGTCATGGCTCTATACATGCATATAGGCGTATAAAAGGACCTGTCATGGCTCTATACATGTATCCAGGAGTATAACGGGACCTGTGAATTGCCGGCGGCCACAATGTCTTTTGCGCAAACTAGGGATGTCCCGATACCGATACTAGTATCGGTATCGGAAACGATATCGAGCATTTCCCCGAGTACTTGTACTCGGGGAAATGCTCCCGATGCTTCACCCGATACTTGGGCGGGCAGGCAGGGGAGTTGCAAATCTTCTTTCCCCCATGGTCAGTGTTGTCTTCCCCTGTCCGTGCCGTTCTCTCTCCTCCCCTTCCCCCGTCCGTCCGTCCATCCGTGCAGTTCTCCCCCCCCCCGTCCAGATCTCTCTCCGTCCGTGCATTTTCCCCCCACCCCCCCCCGTCCAGATCTCTCTCCGTCCATCCGTGCAGTTCTTTCCTCCCCCCCCCATCCAGATCTCTCTCCGTCCGTGCAGTTCTTTCCTCCCCCCACCCCCCCGTCCAGATCTCTCTCCGTCCATCCGTGCAGTTCTTTCCTCCCCCCCCCATCCAGATCTCTCTCCGTCCGTGCAGTTCTCCCCCCCCCCCTCCAGATCTCTCTCCGTCCGTGCAGTTCTTTCCTCCCCCCCCCCCCGTCCAGATCTCTCTCCGTCCGTGCAGTTCTTCCCCCCCCTCCAGATCTCTCTCCGTCCCTGCAGTTCTTGTCCTCCCCCCCCCCCGTCCAGATCTCTCTTTGTCCATCCGTGCAGTTCTCTCTGCATTCCCCCCCCCCGTCCGTCCGTGCCGCTCTCCCCCCTCAATCTGTCAGGGGGGAGAGCGGAGGTAGGAGCCGCTAAGCCCAGCTCCTACTTTTTCCGAATGAACAGAGTCGGTGATCACCGACTCTGTTCATTCATATAACTGAGCATCGTAACCTCCTGTGTTTACGATGCTTCAGTTTATGAATGGAGGGGCTTTCCTCCATTCATTTCAGCTGAAGCTGCTGAGAAAGGGACTGGGGAATCTGTTTCCCTAGTCCTTTTCTCTGTCTTAAAGGGGAGATGCCAGAGGTCTGTTAAGACCCCTGAAATCTCACCAAAGACCCCCTACAGGGCTGATTAAAAATAAAATAAAAAATTGCAATAAATATTAAAAATAAATAAAAATAAAATGTAAAAAAATAAATAAAAAAAACACACTGACAATTCACCCCCCCCTAAAAAAAAAATTAAAAAAAAAACTGTAAAAAAAAAAAATAGTAAAAAAAAAAAGTAAAAAAAAAAAAAAAATACTGCCACTGTCACATGACATTAAAAAAAGTATCGGTATTCGGTATCGGCGAGTACTTGAAAAAAAGTATCGG
Organism: Rana temporaria; assembly: GCF_905171775.1. Classification (NCBI taxonomy): domain Eukaryota; kingdom Metazoa; phylum Chordata; class Amphibia; order Anura; family Ranidae; genus Rana; species Rana temporaria. Next base: position 135,686,445 of record NC_053495.1, read on the forward strand.
TACTTGTACTCGGTCTCAAAAAAGTGGTATCGGGACAACCCTAGCGCAAACGAATCAATGTACGCTAATTGTGTTTTTTTTTTGTACCAAAAATATGTAGAAGAATACATATTGGCCTAAACTGAAGAAAATGGTTTATTTTTCAAAATTTTGGGGATATTTATTATAGCAAAAAGTAAAAAATATATATATTTATAGCACAAAAAATAAAAACCGCAGAGGTGATCAAATATCACCAAAAGAAAGCTCTAACGGGCTGGCGGGCATCAGTATGCTGCCCCCCTAAAAGTGCTGCCTGGTACCCATGGTACCACCCGGTCCCATCATAGGGCCGGCCCTGTCTGGGAGACCAGTGCTATTAGCAGCAGTGCTGCTAAAAAGGAGCCATGTCGTTATATGTATTCTTCTGCTCCTGGCTCCTCCCCTCCCCATTGATCATTTTATCTTGTATAGATAGCTCCTCCCTTTTTTTATTTTCTTTTCTCTATTCCCAGTCATGCATCTTAGCCTCATGTCTCATGGAGTGGAACATATTATGATCTTTTGACATATCCGATGTTTATTGTTGTAAGATCCTCATAGTTCATGGCTTAAACTTCACAAGATTTTCAAAGTGTCGCCTGGATCGAGCCCCTGCCTGCTAATTCAGCTAAGATTGTTGGTTATCACTATCTCATCACAACTGTAAGTTACAGAGATCACACTTTTAATGCTTAGATTGGAGAGGCAGAACAAGCCAGGCGGGCTAACATTTTTTTCGTTTTTGTTTTTGATGCATAAGAACCCGTCTGTGAACATTACTGCTGTGTGAAATTTGCTTTGCCTTTCTCAATAAAAGTGGGCTGCCTTTAAAAACCCAGTTCAGACTGACGTGATCTCTCTTAAGAACACTCACCACCTTTGAGTCTAATCATTATTTATATATATATATATATATATATATATATATATGATACACAGTATCTCACAAAAGTGAGTACACCCCTCACACTTTACTACAATGTAAAATAGTTAGTATACAGCTTGTATAACAGTGTAAATATGCTGTCCACTCAAAATAACTCAACACACAGCCATTAATGTCTAAACCGCTGGCAACAAAATTGAGTACACCCCTAAGTCAAAATGTCCAAATTGGGACCAAAAATGTCAATATTTTGTGTGGCCACCATTATTTTCCAGCACTGCCTTAACCCTCTTAGGCATGGAGTTCACCAGATCTTCACAGATTGCCACTGGAGTTCTCTTTCACTCCTCCATGACAACATCACAGAGCTGGTGAATGTTAGAGACCTTGTGCTCCTCCACCTTTCGTTTGAGGATGCCCCACAGATGCGTAATAGGGTCTAGGTCTGGAGACATGCTTGGCCAGTACATCGCCTTTACCCTTAGCTTCTTTAGCAAGGCAGTGGTCGTCTTTGAGGTATGTTTGGGGTCATTATCATGTTGTAATACTGCCCTGCGGCCCAGTCCCTGAAGGGCAAGGATCATGCTCTGCTTCAGTATGTTACAACACATGTTGGCATTCATGGCTCCCTCAATAAACTGTAGCTCCCCAGTGCCGGCAGCACTCATGCAGCCCCAAACCATGACACTGCCACCACCAGGCTTGACTGTAGGCAAGACACGCTTGTCTTTGTACTCCTCACCTGGTTGCGGCCACACATGCTTGACACCATCTGAACCAAATAAGTTTATCTTGGTCCCATTAGACCACAGGACATGGTTCCAGTAATACATGTCCTTAGTCTGCTTGTCTTCAAACTGATTGCAGGCTTTCTTCTGCATCATCTTTAGAACAGGCTTCCTTCTTGGATGACAGCCATGCAGACCAATTTGATGCAGTGTGCAGCGTATGGTCTAAACACTGACAGGCTGACCCTCCACCCCTTCAACCTTTGCAGCAATGCTGGCAGCACTCATACGTCTATTTCCCTAAGACAACCTCTGGATATGATGCTGAGCACATGCACTCAACCTCTTTGGTCGACCCTGGCGAGGCCTGCTCTGAGTGGAACCTGTCCTGTTAAACCGCTGCATGGGTCACTGTGCTGCAGCTCAGTTTCAGGGTCTTGGCAATATTCTTATAGCCTAGGCCATCTTTATGTAGAGAGTTCTTTGCCATGAGGTGCCAAGTTGAAACTCCAGTGACCAGTATGGGAGAGTGAGAGCGATAACAACAAATTTAACACACCTGCTCCCCGTACACACCTGAGACCTTGTAACAATGACGAGTCACATGACTTCGGGAAAGGAAAATGGCTAATTGGGCCCAATGGACATTTTCACTGAGGGGTGTACTCAATTTTGTTGCCAGTGATTTAGACATTAATGGCTGTGTGTTGAGTTATTTTGAGAGGGCAGCAAATTTACACTGTTATACAAGCTGTACACTCTTTACTTTACATTGTAGGAAAGTGTAATTTCTTCAGTGTTGTCACATGAAAATATATAATAAAATATTTACAAAAATGTGAGTATCTCACTTTTGTGAGATACTGTACATCGATACCACAGATTAGTGCAGCTATAGAATTAATCAAGGAAAGCGATCTTTATTCAACATCACAAATTTGGTTGTTTGAAAAATGATTGACTTTAATTAAATAACTACTTTCTTCTTCAGGATACGTTTGTTCAGCAACCTAAATGATATGATAGGAATATGATATTACGTAATGTACTGTGTATATAGTGAGTTACCAATCTTTGATTATTTAAGAAATCTTTTGTAGATATGGTATAGGAATGAATTCGCAGCTCCGATGAAGTATTGGGCTTTTTTGATATGTATCTAGGGGGAAGATAGCAGGGGGTGTCTGATGCCGTGTACACACGATCATTTTTCGGGTTGTAAAAAATTACGTTTTTTTTTTTTTATGTCATTAAAAACGATTGTGTGTGGGCTTCAGAGCATTTTTGGGGTTCTGAAAAACGGGCAAAAAAAAATTAGAACATGCTCTATTTTTTAACGACGTTTTTTAACGTTGTCGTTTTTCGGGTTGTAAAAAATGGTTGTGTGTGGGCTTCAACGATGTGAAAAATCCACGCATGCTCAGAAGCAAGTTATGAGACGGGAGCGCTCGTTCTGGTAAAACTACCGTTCGTAATGGAGTAAGCACATTCATCACGCTGTAACAGACAGAAAAGCGTGAAAAGTCTTTTACTAACACAAAATCAGCTAAAGCAGTCCAAAGGGTGGCGTCATCCGAATAGAACTTCCCCTTTACAGTGCCGTCGTAACTTGTTGTACGTCACCGCGCTTTGCTAGAGCATTTTTTTTTCACGATCGTGTGTAGGCAAGGCCGTTTTAATGATCAAGTTGAAAAAAACTTAGTTTTTTTCTAGAGCCTGAAAAACATTTTTTACAACCCAAAAAATGATTGTGTGTACGCGACATAATATTGCCACATTTCAGTATTAAAGTGTTACTAAACCACAACAGTAAAATTAGTCTGTATATGCAGCATAGCATGCTTGTTATACTTAGTGTGGAATTTAAGGGGTTAATTCTTTGCATTGTGTAAAAAGGCTGTTTTATCCTGTATGCAAAGATTCTTCCCTCCTGCAATGTCTAGCTTGAGAAGGCTAGCTAACACACATGCAATAGCCAACCTGCACATGCTCAGTTGTGTTTTTTATGATGGAGAGAACATTTACTTGTTCTCAGAGATAGCCAGGTCACATGATATTGACATCACACATGTGGGCGTGTATACAGGCTGCAGGGAAAATCTCCACCTACCTGAGCTCTCAGCACTGGTAAAACTCTGCAGTTTATAATGTGACCATGGTATACAGATCAGCGGAAAAAGGTATTGTCAGGGAACCAGTAGCTCCAGCAGCCGATTGGCGCTACGGGGAGAAAGTCTGGTTGTCAGCCGCAAACCTCAGGTTACACATACCTTCTCGGAAGTTAGGTCCGAGGTTCATCGGACCCTTTAAAATCAAACGGAAAATTAATGATGTGGCTTTCGAGTTAGTTCTACCTATTTCTTACAGAATTCATCCCGTCTTCCATGTATCCTTGTTGAAGCCTGTCATTCCTGAGTCCTTCCCTGAGAGAGAAGAATCTCCACCCTCACCAGTTGAGGTCGAAGATGAGATGGAGTTTGAGGTTGAGGCCATTCTGTGTTGCAGAAAGAGAGGAAGACAGCTTCAGTACCTGGTTAGGTGGAAGGGGTACCCTCCGGAAGATAATTCATGGGAACCATCAAGTAACATGCTCCGCGGCTAATCTGAGCCTTTCATCAAGACCACCCAGAACTGATGTCCAGCTTGGGCGTCCGGAGTTCGCCCCTTGGGGGGGGCAATGTCAGGGAACCAGTAGCTCCAGCGGCCGATTCGCGCTACGGCACGTGCCCGCGCCTCTGCGTTCCAGCGTGGTTCTGTTCTACGGCGCGTCCACCAATCAAGGCTCAGCCCGGCCTATTTAAACCAGCCCCAAGCCTATGGTGGGTTGCTGGTTTGTTGTCAGCTTATCCTGTTTGAAGTATCTTGAAACCTGAAACCTTGACCTATTTTTGACCCGGATTGGACCTGACTTCTCTACACCTTCTCCTGTACTTGACCCTCGGCTTGTTTCATGGGATCTGCTGCTGTCTATACCCCTTTGACCTCTGGCTTGTATCTTGGACTTCCTACCTTCTCTAATCCCTCACCATTTGGCTTGCATCCCGGATCTGCTTATAGTCCTGATTTGAACTGGCTCTCAGTTTCCTGAACTTTTTTTGCACCTGAATCACTGTCAACACCTGCCACGGCCTTGCTCTGTGTCTACGAACCAAGTCTTCAGTGATCTACTATCAATCCATCATCCACTGCTGGTAGCCGGTGCCTCTTTTTTCCCTTCCCCGCTGTCTTCACCTCCAGGGGGTGAAGTGCACAGAGTCGCAAAGGTAGCCGCCCTCGGCATCTTGGCCTCGGTGAGTACTTATCCTGACAGGTATATAGTGGCAGTATTTTAATGTAAAAATATTTATAAGCTGTGGGCACTGTGGGGGGGGGGGGCAGATGAACTATTTTAAAATTACTGGGTTTAGTAACACTTTAAGTGTTAATTTGTTTTTTGTAATGTAATCAGTTTGTAGGTAGCTTGTTTTTCCGTTTATCAAGACAGGTTTGGTGTGGGGTAATAATTAGTCTAATCTGGAGATTGATTGTGATAGGATGCATCTATGAAGCATGTGCCCTGTGTGTGGGGATATAAATCAGATGAAGACAGACAGTGCTATACATGCAGCTTGATGAAGAACATGGTTATGTTCCAAACTTTGCAGTTGCTTATCTCAATTGCCTGTAATTTACATGAAGAAATTATGTAAAGAAAGTATTGTAAAGACTTTGCTCCATAAGAAATTATTGGATGAATAGCTCTGGTATTCTTTTATTCTTTCAACATGCTGAGTGTATGAAGTCATGTGTTATGACCCACCAACCTACGTTTAGTCCAGACAGTTTACTATTCTGTCAGACACAATTTGCTGTCTGCTTCCTGGCGCTTACTGGTGACATGGGAAATATTGGAGACAGTGAGAGAATTTTATTAAGCAGGTTGAATTCTGCAGCTAGTGGAAACATATGCTCCAAATTCTAGAGGTTTTCATTGTTTTACATAAGATTAAATGATTCACTAAAAGATGCAGAGGAACATTACTAATGGAGGACATTCTCAATCAAATCCTTCCTTATACATATAATTAATAGGTTCTTTATTTATGAAAACCAAAAGGCCACCAGATGACAATACTAGGTCTGTGCAAGGTCATCGCCACTATCTTGCTTGGATAGGGATTCACTTATTTTAGGTTGCCTTAAAGCATAACTCCACTTCCGTTGAGAAAAAAACATTCCCCTCTGGGTGATCAATGTACATTGCAAGGATTATAACAACCTTTGTTGCAGATTCCTACCTTTTGTTATTTTGAAATAATCTGAGTGGGTCTAATGTGAGTGGTTTCATAATTAACCCCCCTGGCGGTATTCCCGAGTCTGGCTCGGGGTAAGATTTTTGTTTACCAAAAGCGGTATCCCCGATCCAGACTCGGGGTCGCCTTGCAGCAGCCACAGACAAAGTTACTTACCTTGTCCCTGGATCCTGCGATGCCTCCCCGCTGTGTGAGCGAGCGGGTCCTCGCTCGATTCACACAGTGTCCCTGTGTGCCGCCGATCTCCGTTCCCTGCGACGTTATGACGCACAGGGGCGGAGAACGGCGCCAAATTCAAAAAAGTAAATAAACACATTACATACAGTATACTGTAATCTTATAGATTACAGTACTGTATGTAAAAAATACACACCCCCTTTGTACCTAGTGATCTGACCAGTGTTCTGCATGTACTTTTGTAAAATAAAAACTGTTCTTTCTCCCTGCAAACTGTAGATTGTCCATAGCAACCAAAAGTGTCCCTTTATGTCAAAAGTGGTTTTAGAGCAGCTAGAAAACAGCGATAATAAATTATAATCACTTGCAGAATTGAGCGATAGCGATTTGTGGGGAATTTCATCATAAAAAAATAAAAGTAATGACTGCGACAATTCTGCAACTGAGCAAATTTCAGCGTTTTTAATTTGATTATATTATTGAATAATTTTTATTATAATGACATTATTATTTGTTATAATTATTTATTATATTATAATTTATGATTTTGTTTTTCAATCTTTATCATACCCTGGATGTCTGCTAGACTCTTGTTTGGACAGATGTAAGTGAGTTATTCCTAAGAATTACAGGCCTACAATGTAAAACGCCAAATTTCCATGCAAAATAATGGTACCGCTTTCAGCACCTAAAATCTGAAATAATCATACCACCAGGGAGGTTAACTGCCAGGTGTGGAGCTGCACAACACTAATGAGGAAACCTGCTGGGCCTGCATCCCTTTAGACATGTCCCTATTGAAAGTATCTCTTCAAAAATTTAATTTTTGTTGCAAGGGATGTCTGAAATCTGATTTGTATCTTAGGCAGACTTCTGGGAAAATTGGTGAGCCAATCACACAAGCAGGAAATTATGTTTCTGGGGAGTGGTCAGTACACAATCGCCCGGATTCACAGACAGCGGCGCACATTTATGCCGCCGTAGCGTATCTCCTTTACGCTACGCCGACGCAGCGCAGAGAGGCAAGCATGGAATTCACAAAGCACGTCCTCTCAAAACTGCGCTGGGTTTTCTAGGCGTAAGCCGGCTTAGGTGGAAGTGAGCGTGAGCCATGCAAATGAGGCGTGACCCCATGCAAATGATGGGCCGAGCGCCAGACAGATACGTATAACGAACGGCGCATGCGCCGTCCTGTGGACGCATCTCAGTGCGCATGCTCACAATCACGTCGGAACAACTGCCTAAGATACGCCGGATCACTGCCTATGGCGTGAACGAAACCTACGCCTAGTCATACTCATGTCCAACGTAAACTACGTAAAATACTACGCGAGCTTGTGTTCCCTGGTGCAGCACTTTGCATGGATGCTGCTGAGTTACACCTCCTTTATGGGGCATATCTTTACGCCGTACGTACAACTTACGCGCACCAGTCGTAGCCTGCGTCGGGCGCAAGTACGATCGTGAATCGGCGTATCTCCCTCATTTGCATATTGGAAAAGAAAATCAATGGGAGCGCCACATGCGTCCAGTGTAAATATGCGCCCACTCTACGCCAGCGTAGGCAAGTTACGTCGGTGGAATGAAGCCTGTTTTAGGCGTATATTAGTTTTGTGGGCACGGCGCACATATACGACGGCGCATATTTGCACTTACGCTGCGTATCTCGAGATACGTCGGCGCAAGTGCTTTGTGAATCCGGGCCATTCTGCGTACAGAAAACTTCAGGTAGCCATATTGCAATGCATTCTCAGAAGATTACAGTGGCTGCAGATCGAAAAGGAAAGGAAACATTAAATTACAAAGCGACTAGTGTCGCAATTACCGGTATATGTGCTAAATTATTTTGTTCTTTATTTGCTATTTTTTATTCCCCACAAAAGTGGAGTTATCCTTTAAAAACACACTTATGCCTCTTTGCAATTCCTGACCCAGGACCAGTGGAGGCTTGTAGTTTTTTTTGGGGGGGGGGGGGGGGGCAGAATAATATGCAAGTTTTAATTATGAACTTCCATGACATTAAAGCGGAGGTCCACCAGAATTTTTTTTTTTAAAAGCCAACAGCTACAGCTACTGCAGCTGCTGACTTTTAAAAAATGGACACTTACCTGTCCAGCGCGTGCGCAATGTCGGCAGCCGAGGCTGAGCAATCGCTTGTCTCTCGGCTGCCCCCGCGGCCATCCACGGTGAGGGAATGCAGGAAGTGAAGGGTTGCGGCATCACTGCCAGTTCCTTACTGCGCATGTGCGAGTAGCCCGACGCGCCCTTACTGATCCCCGCTTTCACCTGAGACCAGTGTGTTTCCCAGGAGACAGCGGGGGCGGGGGAAGTGGCATGACTCCCACGGGAGTCTATGCCCGGAAGTGGGTGCAAATACCTGTCTTAGACAAGTATCTGCACCCCGCTCCCCCCTGAAAGGTGCCAAATATGACACCAGAGGGGGGGAAGGTTCCGAAAAGCGGAAGTTCCATTTTTGGGTGGAACTCCGCTTTAACCCATTCATCGATAATAAACATGATATTTGTTTATTCAAAAACAACATGGTAGTATTTTTTAACCCTAAGAGGGGGACTGAAACTAAAAGGCATGGGCTCTCAAATGGCAAGCGCAGTAAATAGGTCTTACTTGAAAGTTGATCTGCCTGGACTGATTTTTTTTTTCTTCATTCATGTTATCTGGAAAAATTAGGCAGCTTTCTTTGGCATCGGATTCCCCGGAGTAAAACCACAATTTATGCTTACTCATCTGAGCTATAAATAAAAGGAAATCTTTTTTGTACATTCCATCTGTCACTATGGAATCAAGCGTGTCCTCCGTCTGCACACACAGACAGATGTTTTTAGTTTTCATCGTCTCCAGGATACAGAACTTGTGTATATGAATGTCATAATTATTCTATATTCTGCTCGTTGCCATAGGTCAACATCGGGCTTCCCGGAAATTACTGGAGGGCTCTGTTTTCTGCTCCTGTTTCTTGTAGATTTTGCTATCCACATAAAAATGTAGTGGCTTGTTTTGCACATCAAATTTTTTGTGATAATATGAAATATATACTGATTGATTTTTATAGAACGGTTCTGTGTAATAGGGTTAATGGTATGTACAGCATAGTTCCCAACTGTCCCTGATTTCAAGGGACTGTCCCTGATTTGGAGCAATGTCCCTCTGTCCCTCTTTCCTCCTCATCTGCCCCTGATTTTGGTCTGATCTGTATAGTTGTATATAAAATGCACTATTTATCTTTCAAAAAGTGTCTCCCAGTGCTAAACCTTTCATCCAATTTCTAAGTTGCTGCATCTATGAATTTCAAAAGCCAATATAAAGTAAAAGTAGTGGTAAAAAATAAATACAAATTAAGCTGTGGGTTTTATTATCTTTTTTTTTTTGGGGGGGGGGGTTAATTCTCCTTAAAGGGGGCATGGCATGGGGTGTGTCCTATGCCTACATACTTTTGCTAGTAGGTGTCCCTCGTTCCGATCACAAAAAATTGAGAGGTATGTGTACAGCAGTGAAATTCACATTGGAGCAAGCTGAAATGGTAGCACACTTAAATGTGTATTTTTAAAACATAAAAAGCTATTCGTCCTGTGAAATCTCATATGCCTTCTTTCTGTATGGCTGGAGGAAAATCAAATGTTAGTAGGCTATTTTCTCCCAAGTTCAAATGTTGTTCATTCATACAGAATAGAGGCAATCAGAAGAATACCACATTATGGACACTTTGGGGGTGATTCACAAAACGATTGCTCCTTGTTTTATGGCGCATTGCCGTACGCATCAGCTGTTTCGGTATTTCCGAAATGAATGCGCTGGTAACAAGGCACTATTCCCTATTTACTATTATGCACAATGCGCACGGGAGGAGGCGCACAGTGCGCCACTATGGACATGGCGCACGGCATCTGCAAATCGAAATTAAAAGAAGCTGGAAGTGACAATATTATGGGGGTGATGTGGGGTGATGTGAGGAAGTGTAGTAACAACTGCCTGTGTGACCAATATGGCCTAAATAGAAAGTGAAAATAACATTTTTATAAACCAGCCGCTGCGCCTGCAAGTACGTTTAGACTTGCGGGAGGTTTATTTGTGTACTGCGCATGCACGAGCAGCATTTGCGGCCATTCAGGTGCACCTCTTCACTACGCCAGCAAAATCTTGATAAATATCAAATAGAGTAGCTGCATTTGCGTGGGTTGAAGAGGCACACCTGTAAACCTGCCTCTTTTTTTTTACGCTGATCATGTAGGGAAACTCTGCGTCCAATTTTAAATAAAAAACCGGCATGGGTTCCCCTTCAGGAGCATACCAGGCCCTTAGGTCTGGTATGGATTTTGAGGGGAACACCGACGCCGAAAAAAACATACCAAACCCTTATCCGAGCACGCAGCCCGGCCAGTCAAGAATGGGGGTGGGGAGCGAGCTCCCCCCTCCTGAACCGTCCTTAGTTAGAGGAGAACTGTCAGAAGAACAGAAGCGTCATGTCTGGCAGGTTGGATGACAGCCAGATAGAAAAAGACAGGCAGTTTGCTTCTATCAAACAGTCCATAGGGGATAGTGGGATGGTGTCCGTGTCCACTCTGTTTCAGCAGAGCAGACACAGACCTGACATCTTCCTGCTTAGCGGAGAGATCGTCTGCTGAGCGGGCAGGACCACTTGTGCAGTTTGCCCGTCTGAAAAGGGCCTAACTTCAGGCAAACACAACATTTAATACTAGTGGGTAGATTCAGGTACAATGGCTGAAAGTAACGGTGGCGTAGCCTAGCCTGTTTAGGCTACACCGCCGTAAATTAGCTAGGCTAGTAATGATTCTCAATATACTTAAGTGCTAATTTACGGCGGCGTAGCCTAAAACGAGCGGGCGTAAGGGCGCCTAATTCAAATGGGTTGGGGGGGGCGTGTTTCATGGCAATGAGGCTTGACCTCACGTTTTTGACGTTTTTTGTCACTGCGCATGCGCCGGGCGACTACATTTCCCAGTGTGCATTGCGGCTAAGTACGGCGTACGGGCCTATTGATTTCGACGTGGACGTAAACGACGTAAATCCTGATTCGTGGACGACTTACGCAAACGACGTAAAAATTTCAAATTTCGCGGCGGGAACAGCGGCCATACTTAACATTACTATTCCATTATAGGTAGATTCAGGTACAATGGCTGAAAGTTACGGCGGCGTAGCCTAGCCTGTTTAGGCTACACCGCCGTAAATTAGCTAGGCTAGTAATGATTCTCAATATACTTACCTGCTAATTTACGGCGGCGTAGCCTAAAACGAGCGGGCGTAAGGGCGCCTAATTCAAATGGGTTGGGGGGGCGTGTTTCATGGTAATGAGGCTTGACCTCACGTTTTTGACGTTTTTTGTCACTGCGCATGCGCCGGGCGACTACATTTCCCAGTGTGCATTGCAGCTAAGTACGCCGTACGGGCCTATTGATTTTGATGTGGATGTAGACGACGTAAGTCCCGATTCGCGGACGACTTACGCAAACGACGTAAAAATTTCGAATTTCGCGGCGGGAACGGCAGCCATACTTAACATTACTATTCCACTAGAGCCTAGCACTAACTTTACGCGGCCTATCTCTTACGTAAACGGCGTAAAAGTACTGCGTCGGCCTGGCGTACGTTCGTGAATCGGCGTATCCCCTCATTTACATAATCTACGCCGGCCGCAATGGAAGCGCCATTTAGCAGCCAACAGAAACATTGCAATCTAAGATAGGACGGCGCAAGCCGTCGTATCTTAGATATGTTTAAGTGTATCTCTGTTAGAGAATACACTTAAACATAGGTCGGTGCAGATTTAGGCTCCATTCACACCTAGGCGTAGGGCGTACAGGCGTTTTTACAGGCGATTTTTACCGACGTTTTTGTCACGCGTATATGCGCGTTTGCGCGCGTTTTCGCACAGTGGCGTTCGACGTTTTTGTACTTTGTCTTTTTCCATATTAGCCAATAAGAAAAATGATCATCCCTGACATCACTTGTTGCTCTCCTAGGAATTTTTTATTCCTCTTCCTGGGATTTCAGCAACACAGGCGTCAAAACGCTTGTACAAGCGCGTGTTTACGCGCGTATCAGGCGTTTTACATTGACTTCAATGTAAAAAAAAAAACGCTCAAATACGCGCATATCGCGCGCTAGGAGCGACAAAAAAGGGTCCGGAACTTTTTTGAGCTACAGGCTACAGGCGTTTAGGCGTTCAGATGTGAACCATCCCCATTGCCTTTCATTACTTTTCGTCCCTCTGGCGTTTGTGCGCGTCGCGCTACAGGCGTAAAAACGCCTAGGTGTGAATGGAGCCTTAGAGTTAGGTCGACTTATCTGTAGATAAGCCGGCCTAACTCTTTCTGAATCTACCTATTAATGTGTAATATAAATTGTTTTCTTTTATCTTCTTTTGGTTTCTAGATGCAGTATTTGGTGAAAAGAATGCTGCTCAAGACTTTTGAATCTGTACTAGGAAGTGTAGTCTTGCTCACACAATGTCCTTTTTTTTTTTTGTGGTGTGAAAAATAAAGTAGCCGTTATATAAAACTCAATTTCATACTCTTTTGGTCTTTCCACACATCTAGCCAGAGCTAAACTAGAAATCTAAATCTCACTTGCTAGGAACTGAACATCATTGTACAACACAGAGTTGTCTTCAGCCCAACAAGACACGTGGCCACCCCATTAAAATGAGAAGAAAAGAGGTTTAACCTTAAACTGCGTACAGGGTTCTTTACTGTATGAAATCGGCAAGGATGTGGAATTCCCTTCCACAGGCGGTGGTCTCAGTGGGGAGCATCGATAGTTTAAAAAAATTATTAGATAAGCACCTGAATGACCACAACATACAGGAATATACGATGTAATATAATCACACACATAGGTTGGACTTGATGGACTTGTGTCTTTTTTCAACCTTGCCTACTATGTAACCATGTAAATATGTAATTTAAAGTGAGTATATACAGTAGACTGTAGGTCTACTGCCATTATCTGTCCTGCCTGCTGCTTTCCTTTTAGGGATTTAAAGTGACCCTGTCATAAGTGAAGTACAAGGAGCTGAAGAAAATTAAATCTAATAAGAGAGCCCAGCACTAGTTTTGCTCATGTTGACTGCCCCTGCAGACTGTAGATCTAGATGGCACTATCCCTACAGCAGCAATTCAGCTAAAGATACTGCTGAAATGCAGTAGACCAGCTATTTGAAACCCTGGAATGTCATTATTAGTCTTCTCCTGATTGCTGGAGGGTAAATATGATATAATATTTATATGAAACTGTTTAAAAAATTATTTAACAATTCTTATTAAAAAAAAGCATCGAAAAACATGGCTATTCAGCGTTTATGAGCGTTTTTGAGCCATAAGCTTTTGTGGGAGTATAGTTTTGCTAAAAAAAACGCAAACGCTAACAAATGCTAATGCAAAAATGCTAAAAAATGCAAAAAAACGTGGCATTCTTAAAGCTACTGGCATTTTTATAAAGTTCAGTGTACATGAGGCCTTATCCCTCGTACACATGATCGGTTTTCCCGGCAGTCAAAAGTCCGCCGGGAAAACCGAGGGGAAAACTGAGAACCTGCTTGGTTGCTTTTCCCGTGTACACACGGAAAGGAAAACTGCCATGACAGCTTTGGTCGGGAAAACCGGCCATGTGTATGCTCCACTGCAGTGTTTCCCGTAGGAAAACTGCTATGAAGCATAAACACGGCTGGTTTTCACGACCAAAAGCAAACATGGCAGTTTTCCCGTCAGGAAAACCAATCATGTGTAGGAGGCATTAGTCTTAGTACTTGGCAGTTTGGAACACAGTGATTCCATTCTCTTAGGTATGATTAAGTCACCTGTTCCATAAGTCATTCAGGTCAGTTTTTAAAATATGAGCTGCAGTGATTCACCCACAATATCCCCTAAATTAGTACTTAAACTAATATTGGTCAACATTTTATGATTTGTCAAATTGAGAAGAAAAACCACAATGTGCAATCCCAATGGTGAGACGGCTGCATTGTGGTTTGCCACTCGGCAGTCTTAATTCTTCAAAGTGGGAAGAGAACTGGTATAATTCCACAGAACACTACTGGATAGTTTGTGGTGAAGTCATTCCGTAAAACTGCTTGTGTTTGTGAATGGCTGAAAGATGTGGGTAAGGATGAAGTCACTCTGTAATGTTTCCACTCTCCGATTCCAAGTAGGCTCAGACCTTGTTATACTCTCCTGCAGACTGGCAGGGACTTCTATGAATGGTGAAAGCAGTTTTTTTCTCACATATGGGAATGGTTACATTACTCAGCATAAAATTGCAAATGAGTATGATTTCCATCTTACTGTACAAATAGCATAATACAACTTAATTAATAATGAAATCTCAGAAAAGTAGCAAACTGCAACCATCCTTAATTGTTTTGTTTTAGCCCTGGTTCACACTGGGTACGATTTGGAACGATTTGAGATGCGATTTGACATGTCAAATCGCATCTCAAATCGGCGGCAATTGTCGGCAATGGCACTGACCTAATCAGTGCGACGCCGCATCTGCGATTTCAAAAAGTAGTTCCTGTACTACTTTTTGCGATTTCGGGCCGCGATTTACATTAAATTGCGGCCGAAATCGCGGCAAAATCGCGGCCGCGAAATCGCGGTAAAATCGCGCATTTTACCGCGATTTTGAATTCGCAGCAGTGTGAACCTAGGCTCATACTGCTAAACTCCTCGAGGCTCCATGACAGCTTCTCATGATTAACACCTGCCAAGCACTTAATTGTTATGCTAAATAATGTAGCGCTACCCCCGCAGGAGCCACTGGATAGAACAGGGATGGCGTGTTAACTTCTGTGATGCGTCTAGGGGTATGATGATGAGCAATGACGGAATGTCCAAACAGCAAAGTGTCTTTTTCTGTGCTTTTTTTTTTTCTTGCCCAACATGGCAAACAGTGAACATGAGGTAGATAGAATAAAGGTTGGTGAAAAGGAGAAAGTTGCTGACTCAGGCTTGGATAATACAGAAGCAGTCCTGCTTCAAATGACACTTTACTTGCATCGCCCCTCAGCTGAGGGGGTATAGTGCACCTGGACAGGTCTCTCACACAGACCTGGCAACCAGGGTATCACTCGGAGCACTGGAAGAAGAGCAAGTCTCTGCCACAGACCTGGTGTAAATGAATATCGGGAAAGAACCTCTGCCACAGACCCTTTCCCTGTATGTAGGATTATGAAGTGAATCTTCTCCAGTAAATTTAGTGCCTGAATCAACCTCAGGTAGTCTTCTTGCTTTTGGGTCACCGACTAACAAGTTGCAACATCCAACTTCTCAGTGTCCGGTAAAGCCGATCCCCAATGGATTGTCTAGGCCCTATTGGATCGCCTGCCTCCAGGCTCACCTCAGACTGACTCCCCACCGAACAGCACAACTCACTTGGGATCTTCCTCACAGAAATTGGGGACCCAGTCGATCACTGGGGCCCCTTTACAGCTTCAGTTGCTCCGGGCCAACATGACCCAGAACTGAGAACACAGCGTAGCACGTGCGCCCCGGCCTGGTAGGCCATATCGCCGGGGCACGTGATGTGCGCACACCCTGAAGGCGGGTGCCGCACGAGGAAACCAGCACCAGAAAACGAACCCCACAAAATGGCATCCGCTTAAGAAGTACCCTCCCCCAGCATGCCCCGCTAGGGAAAACCCCCCCTGATTGGCTGCTGGCAAGAGGCGCTTCAGACTGAACTCCACTGCTGCCACCTGTCGCCCAGAGATGGAAAGGTATCTCTGGAACACAGAATGAACTGGCAGTACAGCCCAGTTAGAGTAGAGGCCTAATTTACATGAATTAGCTGGATGAGAGTAAACTAACTCTCTCATCCCCCTCTAAATTTAAGATAGCACCTGGACTGAAAGTACACAGGCACTACAATAATATAAATTTATGAGAATAAAAATATACTGTAGCCCTGACTGCCAGTTTGGTAGCATGGCCCTTTGCAAAAGAGCTCATCTGTTTCAGGCTGCTATGCATGAGCTGGATCCTGTTTAGACTGAATCAGGAAAATGAGACCCAAGCATAGGCGGGCTTATTTGTTTGCCTATATACTTATTTATGTATTACAGATACTTAAATAGCGCTGTCAATTTACATGGCGCTTTACGTATATTATACATTGACATCAGCCCCTGCCCTCAAGGAGCTTACAATCTAAGGTCTCTAACTCACATTTATACATATTAGGGCCAATGAACCCACCAGCATGTCTTTGGTGTGTGGGAGGAAACCCATGCAGGCACAGGGAGAACATGCAGACTTAGGCCTCGTACACACGATAGGATCGCCAGAGGCCAACGGTCTGAAGGACCGTTTTCATCAGTCCAAACCGATCGTGTGTAGGCCCCATTGACCTTCGGTCAAAAAAATGAGAACTTGCTTTAAAATTTAACCGATGGACGCCTAACCGATAGGTAACAACCGATCGTTAGTATGCAAAAGCATTGGTTAAAAACCCGCGCATGCTCAGAATCAAGTCGACGCATGCTTGGAAGCATTGAACTTCATTTTTTTCAGCACGTCGTTGTGTATTACGTCACTGCGTTCTGACACGATCGTGTTTTTAACTGATGGTGTGTACGCATGACGGACCATCAGTCGGCTTCATCGGTTAACCGATGACAATGGTCCTTCAGACCGTTCTCATCGGATGGACTGATCGTGTGTACGAGGCTTTGGGGGTTGCCACTTTTTCTTCAAGCCAAACACGAACACTTTAGCTGCGCACAGCAAAGATATATATATTTTTAGTATACACTATAGCAGGGGTCTCCAAACTGCAGCCCTTTGCTTACCTTTATACGGCGCTTGAGTCAATATTCCTGCCATTGACACTAACAATGGGGCAGTATTCCTTCCACTGACATCAACGATTGGGCATCATTGCTTCTAACGACAACAAAAATTGGGCATATTTCCTCCCATGAACACCAATTATTTTGCCCCCTAATAATACCAAAGATTGGGCAATGATTACTCCCACTGGGCACAGTCCAATCCCTATAGTCTGAAGGACAGTAAACTGGCCATTTCTTTATAATGTTTGGAGACCCCTGCACTATATGATTGTGACAGAGCTAGGACACCTTTGGGCACTCCAAGAGAATAGTAATGTGGCATGCATAGTGCCCCATTCACCCTCCTATGGGGCCCTATTCTGAGCCACATAGCTGTCTGAATATTTTTTCTGGGTTTCAGGTGGACTATAACCCGAACACATGATTCAAAACCTGAACTGTCTGGGTGAATCCCAGACAGGTGGGAACCCTATGCAGACTCCAAGCAGGTAGTCCTGTGGTTGAGAGTTGAACCAATGACCCAGTACTGCCAGGTTGAAGTGCTAACCACTTAGCCACGGTGCTGCCCTTGAAGAAAATATGAGGAAAAAAGTGGAGGGGAAATCACTAGATCACAAATGATATTTTCTGCCCTCTTCATACATTCCACAAACATAATACAATAATTCCTTCTGGTTTATCGATCCCTAAATCGATAATTGAGTATATACCCTTGGTTTTGTAATCACTGTCAGCAGCTGATTTAATTACCTACCGAGTATCCAGCTTCTTTATCTATTTATCCTTGCCTATTATCCTGTTTAAGTTGGTGCCATCCATGACTGCTATACCAGGTTTCTGGTGTCAGAGGGACTGCTTTCTTTTGCAGCATACTGAGGATTCACCTTTGCATACAGTTACTACAATTGTGATTCCCTGCACTCTGTGCATCAATAAAAAACATGCAGCCTCTGATGGCAAAGCATTACCTTGCATTTCCCTGCTCTTCATTCTCGCTTCTTCAAATAACCGGACTGACTGGATATCGCACTGTCCACTGTAAACTCTTGTGAAGACCCCACCCCACACACACCCATACAAAAACACACAGCCATTCACTGGGAGGATTAGTGTGCTGCTGCTTCTCCTTCCCAGCTCTTTACGTTTTATCATGAACAAGTTGGGATGTTTCTGTTTTACTTCAGTTGTGCATATATGTTCTTTTCTCTGAAACATACCTATACGTTACCATATCTAGCATTGAATGAAAAATTGTGTGTATCGCAAATGAATCAGATCACAATTCTTGGTAAAATTGTAATTATAGTATACCACACTGCTAATGAATTTGCCTTAATACTGTTCAGCAAATCACAGAATGTTTATCAGCGTCTACTGAAAATCTGGACAATGGATCTGGCTGCTCTCCTAATTGGTGACCATTCAAATCAGTGTCTTATTTGGTCACAGACAAGGGTATCCAGTCTGGAGATTTTATTTTTCTTAAGAAACCAGCAGTTGAACTCAACCCATATGATTACTTGTAAATTCTTCTGTCAAAGATTGTGAACGTTATTATTCAGTATAAGCACATAGACATGCCAAATTGGAACCAATTTTGTACATGTGCTAAATTGTCCAAATAATGGCTCGTTATTGCTCCACCAAGACATTATCCAGGTTTCCAGCCTCTTCTTATGTCCCATTTTTCCAGACACAAGTGATTCAAAGCATAAAATATAAGGATTAATGGGCCAGATTCACAGAAGAGATACAACGGCGTATCTCCTGATACGCCGTCGTATCTCTGTGTTCCAGCCGTCCTAACTATGCGACTGATTCATAGAATCAGTTACGCATAGATAGCCATAAGATCCGACAGGTGTAATTGACTTACACTGTCGGATCTTAAGGATGCAATTCTATGCCGGCCGCTAGGTGGCAAGGCCATTGCGGTCGGCGTAGAATATGCAAATGACTAGTTATGGCGATCCACGAAGATTCGCGCGTTCGTCGCAATCCCGTACGTCGTCGCTAGTCGTTTTTACCTGTCGCAAAGTTACACCTGCTTTAACATGGCTTATCTTTAGATCAGCCATGTTAAAGTATGGCCGTTGTTCCCGCGTCAAATTTCGATTTTTTTTCTTTGCGTAACTCACGTCGCATTTCAAAAAAAACGGCGGGGCGCCGTAATTTCGCGCAATGCACGTCGGGAAATTTGAACATGGAGGATGCGCAGAACGTTCGGTGTGGGAACACGCCTAATTTAAATCTATTTATCTTTAGCCCCATTTTGCAGTGGTGGCATGGCTGATGAGATAATAAAGAATCAGGGGGAAACTATTTACACTCAGGGAATATAATAATAATAATTATTTATTGTGTGACTGTAATGGCAGTCAACCGAAAATTCTTCATTGCAAAAGGTCCTATCTGAGCCTGACAAATATCTTTTATAATAAACTAAACAAAAGATTAAATGCAAACATTTCCAAGAAGATTTGGAAATGCTAACATTTTCCCATTAAAACTATTAAGCCATTATTCCTAAGAACTCGCATGTAACTAAATTGATCATTCCTTCCATAATTTTATGTCTCCGTTTATCATAAACATATTTTCTTGTATTGTTATCTCTTTTCATATGTATTGCATCCTGTCTAACAATACTCCACCTAAAACCCTCTAAACATGCCTTCCAATATAAACAGAACTTTTATATTTTTGTGTACATGTATAATGAAAGATATTAAAGAACAACTGGGGAAATCAAGGATGGAGAAAGATCTGGGAGTCCTAGTAGAAGACAGACTGAGCAATAGTATGCAAAGTCAAGCTGCCGCTACCAAAGCCGTCAGAATATTAGCATGCATAAAAAAAGGGGATATACTCCAGGGATGAAACTATAATCCTGCCACATTATAAATCTCTGGTTTGGCCACATCTGGAGTATTCCTTCCAGTACTGGTCACCAGTCCTTAGAAGGGATGTGCTGGACATAGAGAGAGTCGAAAGAAGGTCAATGAAATTGTAAGCCCCTCTTAAATCGTAAGCTCTAATGCCGCGTACACACGATCACTTTTTGTGATGAAAAAAAATGTCATTTTTTATCATGAAAAAAAATGACATTTTTCCAACTTCATCATTAAAAATTATGTTGCCCACACACCATCGTTTTTGAAAAATGATGAACAAAGCGACGACACTCTAAAGGGGAAGTTCTATTCGCCTTGAGGCTGCTTTTAGCTGGTTACTTGTTAGTAAAAGACGATACATGCTTTTTTGTCTGTTACAGCGTGATGAATGTGCTTACTCCATTATGAATGGTAGTTTTACCTCCCGTCTCATAACTTGCTTCTGGGCATGTGCGGGTTTAAAACGTCGTTTTTGCCCACACACACGATCATTTTTTACGACACAAAAAATGACATTTTAAAAAATGACATAAAAAGTTGAAGCATGTTCGAATTTTTTTTTGGTCATTTTCAGAAGACAAAAAATGATGTTTAGCCCACACACAATCATTTTAAATTACGTTTTTAAAAATGTCATTTTTTTTTCATCACAAAAAGTGATCGTGTGTACGGGCATAAGGAGCAGGGCCCTCTAGTTCCTACTGTATTAAAGCATATTTTATTTGTACTGCCTACCCTCAAGTTGTAAAGCAGTGCGTGAACTGTTGACGCTATATAAATCCTGTATAATAATAATTAATACCGGGATTGGAGGACCTCAATTACGAGGGACGACTAAAAACACTAAATTTATTCTCGCTGGAAAAGAGACGCTTGAGAGGGGATATGATAGCCATATGCAAATACCTTAATGGTTATCCCATAATTGGAAAAAAACGATTCAGTCTCAAGGAGTGTAAGAGGACACAGGGCCACACAATGAGATTGGAGGAGAAGAGGTTTAACCTAAAGCTGTGCAGGGGGTTTTTCACTGCCAGGGCGATATGGAGGTGGAACACTCTTCCACAATTGGTGGTGTCAGCGGGGAGTATTGATATTTTTTAAAGACGCCTGGACATGTATCTTAGTGAACACAATATACAGGGACATGGGAAATGATTATTGACACTGACACACGTACACCAACACAGGTTGAACTTGATGAACTTTTGTCTCTATTCAACCTTACCCACATGTAACTATAACTTCCAGTTTCATCCTAATAATATTTTGTTTACCAACACTGAGCACTGAATATGCAGGCAATTACATGTCAGAAACAGATGTTTTGTAATTATTTGATAAGGGTGTTTTCAGCCACACCACATTTAGTGATAGCGAGAATTTACAGGTTATGATTAGATTGTTTTATTAGACCAGTCTTAGGTTTCTACTATTTGCAACAAAAATGTCCTATATAATTTCTAAAATAGATGCATTCCTTTGTTAAAAATAAATCCATACATACATTTACTTGCAAACACAGCTTATTAAAGCGGATGTCCGCTGAAAAAAAATATTAAAAGCCAGCAGCTACAAATACTGCAGCTGCTGACTTTTAATATTAGGACACTTACCTGTCCTGGAGTCCAGCGCCGTCCATCCGCAGCAAAGGACGAACGATCGCTCGTCACTCCCCCCCCCCCCCCCCCCATCCTCGGTGAGGGAACCAGGAAGTGAAGCGTTCCGGCTTCACTGCCCGGTTCCCTACGGCGCATGCGCGAGTCGCGATACGCCTGCCAATTGGCTACCGCTGTGTACTGGGAGCTGAGTGTTCCCAGAAAACAACGGGGGGGATGGGAGGTGACGTCATGCTCGCAGTTTACCCGAGACTGTGTGGCCGGAAGTGGGTGCAAATACCTGTCTTTAGACAGGTATCTGCACCCCCCCCCCTGAAAGGTGTCAAATGTGACACCGGAGGGGGGAGGGTTCCGATCAGCGGGAGTTCCACTTTAGGAAAATAATGTTATGTAGTTTAAGTCTTACTTTTGTGTCTCTTCAAGTGGATCCTAACATCAATGATCTTCATTTAATGTCAATATTTCTTTATTGAGAACATTTTCAAATATCAACAAACAAATAACATAAAGCTGATGCAACAGCAACAGATATGTGAAAACAGAGTGCTGCCAAAAGGTACAGCTCAAGGGAAAGCAAAAAAAGTCAGAATAAAACATATTGAAATTAAACAAGATAAAATAAAAGTAAAGTAAAATAAACATTAAATATAACAGCCCGTTCGTCAGAGTTAGCTCAATCTAAAAGAGCTAGTTACAATCAGTATCACAATAATGGAAAACTTCTGTCCAGTATCTGGTCACAGAGGGGCAGGACCACAAAATATGGTAAAGGGTTCCTATCTCACCACAGTTCCTCCAGCAAAAGGCTGAAGACTGTGGGGAAAAGCTTGCAATTCTATATAGGGTCAAATACCATCCTAATAATATCTTCTGGGTCAGTTGCCACAGATTTACACACTTAGTAGCCGCATATGTCACACTGAGAGCCTTACGCCATTATTCTGGGGTATACACTGCCCCAAATTCCCTTTCCCAAGCCAGCATTGCAGAAGATTTGGAGAACTCATCTTTGTTGTTGAGCAACAAGTAAAACAATGAAATACCTTTGGTTCTGACTGTAGGGCTAGAGTAATACTGAGTTACATGCCATGGAAGGGATACGGCTGCAACCGGATGGGAACATAGAAAGTGGTTGATTTGTAAGTAAGTGTATATGTCCTGAGAGGACAAGTCAAACTCTAATTGGAGGGAGCGGAACGTTTTCGGAGCTGGCCCCACCATCAAGTCTGCGATATCCCTTATCCCTTTGGCAACCCAACCACTAATGTTCAAATTAGGGATTATGCTGACCAAACACTGAATCGGTGGAGGTAAGGCAGAATGGACAGAGATGCTAAGATCGTAGGGGAGAGTTCTCTACACTGTAAGGTGGTAAAGCGGGACATTAAAAGAAAATGGTACAGGCTATGTCCAGGGATCTGGGAACTTTCCAATTCCGACCACCTATTCTGTTTGGATATTGGGAACCAAGCCTTAAGTTGGGCCAACAAGGTAGCCGTATAATAGTCCCTTAAAACCACCATGCCTACTACACCCACACGCCTGGTCTTGATCAGCTTGGAGAAGGCGCACCATGCCTTCTTGCCTTGCCAAAGGTACTTGTTAATAATTGATTGTGCGGTACTAAAAAAGGAGTTTGGCACTGGTATTGGGAGTGTTCTGAATATGTAAATCAATTGGGGCAGGATAATCATCTTGAAGGCCGCTAATCTACCTGACCAAGAGAGTTCCACTCTCGCCAGTTCCTGAAGTTTAGTCCTGAGCTTATCTAGAAAAGGAGTGTAATTAGCTTTGAATAAATTATCTTCATTTAAACTGGTGCTACAAAAACAATTACAAGTCTCTTTTTACCTCTATAGGCTATCTCTGAAGAATTTCTAGGGTTTTTAGGGATCATCTAAAGGCAGTTAGAGTAGGAGATAGCTACAAAGTTTGGGTTAGGGACTTCCAGAGGATGGAAGAGGCTCTGAGAAAGTTCTAAAGGTGAGCATGGGAGGAGGTGATAGACTGAAATGAGGATAGTCTGTGTAGAGGTAGGCCATTGAGAAGGGAATTGCAGTAGTCATAAGAGAGATAACAAGAGAGTGAATTAGTAGCTGGGTGGTGTCATTTGTTAAGAAGGAGTAGGGATGAGCTTCGTATTCGAATCAAACTCATGTTCGACTCGAACATTGCATGTTCGATCATTCATCGAATTACGAACGTTTCGAGTTACGTTTCACAGCCCATAATGTACTGCGGCATCGCAGTGCATTGCTGGCTAATGACTGGCCAAGCATGCACTATGACCCGCATGCTTGGCCAATCACAGCTTGCAAAAAATGGAGAGCCATAATTGGCCAAAGCCAGGGTGGCTTTGGCCAATTATGGCTCAGGGGGTTTAGTACACGCCCCACACTATAAAAGGCCGCCTGCAGGTCGGCCTTGTGTAGTGTGTTGCGGTGGTTAACTGCTTGCCGACCAGCTCTCTGCTGGGCGAGAGCACGTAGATCTAAGCGTGCCCCCCGCTCGCTCCTGACTCCCGTGTGCGTGCCTGGCGGTCGCGATCACCGCCGGGCACCCGCGATCACTCGTTACAGAGCGAGAACCGGGAGCTGTGTGTGTAAACACACAGCTCCCGGTCCTGTCCGGGGAGAAATGCCTGACCGTCTTCATACAATGTATGAACAGCGATCAGTCATTTCCCCTAGTGAGTCCACCCCCCCTACAGTTAGAACACACCCAGGGAACATACTTAACCCCTTCCCTGCCCCCTAGTGTTAACCCCTTCCCTGCCAGTGGCATTTTTATAGTAATCAATGCATTTTTATAGCACTGATCGCTATAAAAATGGCAATGGTCCCAAAAATGTGTCAAAAGTGTCCGAAGTGTCCGCCATAATGTCGCAGTACCGAAAAAAAATCGATGATCGCCGCCATTACTAGTAAAAAAAAATATTAATAAAAATGCCATAAAACTACCCCCTATTTTGTAAACGCTATAACTTTTGCACAAACCAATCAATAAACTCTTATTGCGATATTTTTTTTACGAAAAATATGTAGAAGAATACGTATCGGCCTAAACTGAGGAAAAAAATAGTTTTTTTATATATTTTTGGGGGATATTTATTATGGTAAAAAGTAAAAAATATTATATTTTTTCAAAATTGTCGTTCTATTTTTGTTTATAGCGCAAAAACTAAAAACCGCAGAGGTGATCAAATACCACCAAAAGAAAGCCCTATTCGTGGGAAAAAAAGGGCACCAATTTTGTTTGGGAGCCACGTCGCACGACCGCGCAATTGTCAGTTAAAGCGATGCAGTGCCGAATCGCAAAAAGTGCTCTGGTCTTTGACCAGCAATATGGTCCGGGGTTAAGTGGTTAAGAGAGAACAAAGAGAGACAGAGAGAGTGTAATTTTTTGCAGGTAGATAGAGCAGGCAGGCAGGCAGGCTAGTCAGTTAAAGTTTCAGTGTGTAGAGGATATATATGCATCCCAGGTGTTGTATATATATTTATACACTGTATAGTTTAGCTAGATCAATTCTTCCTAATTTACTGGCAGGCAGGTGATTGTGCTAGCTGCAGTATTCTCACGTGGTGTATTGCCTGTGTCCTCTGTAGTTTGCACCTAAAGCTACTTGGTGTGTGTACTGTCTGTGCCTGTGCTATTTTTCTCCATGATTTTCATCCATATTGCAGGGACCAGACATTACATTAAAGCCGCAGCAGTTTTAAATTACTTTTTTCTTATAGTAATCTCATTTTGTGCAGGGACAGTTCTAAACACGTGCCACTTCACAGGCATACTATAGACACCCAGCAGGTACAATATTTAAAGGAATTTTTCATTTATTTTTTATTTTTACTTAAGCATCATTAACCACTTCCCGCCCGGCCTATGGCCTATTTACGTCCGGGAAGTGATTTTGAAATCCTGCCTGGACGTCCATGGACGTCCTGCAGGATTTCATGCCACGCGCACCCTGCATCTCTGATCTCGGTAAAGAGCCTCCGGCGGAGGCTCTTTACCACGTGATCAGCCGTGTCACGGCTGATCACGATGTAAACAGGAAGAGCCGGTGATGGGCACTGACTGGCAACATGGGAATCAGTGCTGCCCCACAGTGTCCATCAGTGCCACCCCCGTGTCCATCAGTGCCACCCCACAGTGTCACACCACAGTGTCCATCAGTGCCACCCCACAGTGCCCATCCATGCCCAGTGCCCACCTATCAGTGCCCATCTGTGCCACCCATAAGTATCCATCAGTGCCACCCATAAGTGCTGCCCATGAGTGCCCATCTGTGCTGCCCATGAGTGCCCATCTGTGCCGCCCATGAGTGCCCATCAGTGCCGCCTTTGTGTGCCCATCAGTGCCGCCTATGTGTGCCCATCAGTGCCGCCTATGTGTGCCCATCAGTGCCGCCTATGTGTGCCCATCAGTGCCACATACCAGCGCCGCCAATCAGTGCCACCTCATCTGTGCCCGTCAGTACTACCTCATCGATGTCCATCAGTGCCATCTCATCGGTGCCCATCGGTGCTGCCATATCAGTGCCCGTAATTGAAAGAAAAAACTTACTTATTTACCAAAAAATTAACAGAAAAAAATAAAAACGTAATTTTTTGTCAAAATTTTCAGTCTTTTTTTAGTTGTTGCGCAAAAAAAAAATCGCAGAGGTGATCAAATACCACCAAAAGAAAGCTCTATTTGTGGGGAAAAAAGGACACCAATTTTGTTTGGGTACAGTGTAGCATGACCACGCAATTGCCATTCAAAGTGCGACAGTGCTGAAAGCTGAAAATTGGCTTGGGCGGGAAGGTGCGTAAGTGCCTGGTATGGAAGTGGTTAAAATCACTGCTCCAGAAAAAACGACTGTTTTTAAAACTTTTTTTCCATTGATACATGTTCCCTCGGGCAAGACCCGGGTTCTCAAAGACGTTTTCACAGGCATACTATAGACACCCAGAAGGTACAATATTTAAATATTTTTTTCCTACACTTTTCCACCTTCATTATTTTATCACTTCATTAATTTTGAAACTTCATGTTTAGCACTATTTCAGATCCTTTCATGTTTTCCACACACTCCATGCCCTCTGTAGTCCATTGTCATATCGGGCCATATTCTTATACATCTAAGGCGGCGGAACGTATGTACTTTACGTTACTCCGCCGCAAGTTTAAGTGGCAAGTGCCTGATTCACAAACCACTTACCTGTAAACTTGCGGCGGGGTCGCGTAAAGTCCACCCGCGTAAGCCATCCTAATTCAAATGATCCTGGCAGGGGGCGTGGATCATTTAAATTAGGCGCTCTCCCGCGCAGATCGTAATGCGCATGCTCCGTCGGGTAAATTACCCGACGTGCATTGCGCTAAATGACGTCTCACGGACGTCATTTGTTTTGACTGTAACGTAAATGGCGTCCAGCGCCATTCACGGACGACTTACGCAAACGACGTTAAATTTTGAAATTTCGACGCGGGATCGACGGCCATACTTAACATTGAGTATGCCACCTAGGGGGCATCTTTATCTTTACGCCGCGTATCGCTTACGGAAACGACGTTAAAACACTACGGCGGGCAAGTGTACGTTAGAGAATCGGCGTGACTAGTCATTTGCATATTCTACGCTGACCGCCTCCTAGCGGTCAGCGTAAATATGCAAGCCTAATATGCAGCCTAAGATACAAGCCTACAGGCGCAAGCCGTCGTATCTTAGGCATGTTTAAGTGTATCTCAGTTTGAGAATACACTTAAACATAGGAAACGGACTTACGTAGGCGTATCTGCTGATACGCCTACGTAACTTGTTTAAGAATATGGCCCATCGTTTTTAAAGCAGAGCGCCACAAATCAAAAATGCTAATTCGTTCACTGGCCAAAACATTCGTTCACTGGCCAAAACAAATTCAATCATCCATGTCTCCATGTTTTATTTTGCTGGGTGCGCCCATCTTAAGTAAGGGTAGATGATACATGCAGCATTTACTTCCTGGAATCCCTCCCCATATTTTTTTATTAAATCATCTCTTCCTGTGTTTTTCTGCCTCCTTGTAACATTCTCCATGAGCTCTTGAACCTCTTGTTTCCTCCCTTTTATGTGCACTACTCTATGCACACTACAAATCCCATAGTCCATAGTTACTATTCCAACTAGGGACAAGAAAGGGTGGCTACATTCCTACATAGTGGGACCATGGAGAAAGAATATAACAACTCTCTAAAGCCTCGTACACACGATCAGTCCATCCGATGAGAACGGACCGATGGACCGTTTTCATCGGTTAACCGATAAAGCTGACTGATGGTCCGTCGCGCCTACACACCATCGGTTAAAAAAAACGATCGTGTCAGAATGCGGTGACGTAAAACACAACGACGTGCTGAAGAAAACAAAGTTCAATGCTTCCAAGCATGCGTCGACTTGATTCTGAGCATGCGTGGATTTTTAACCGATGGTTGTGCCTACTAACGATCGTTTTTTTTTCCCATCGGTTAGGAATCCATTGGTTAAATTTAAAGCAAGTTGGCTTTTTTTTAACCAATGGTTAAATAACCTATGGGGCCCACACACGATCGGTTTTGACCGATTTGTCCTCTGGTTAACCTATTGTGTGTACGAGGCCTAACAGATCACAGCAACAAAATCAGATCAAAGCAACAAAGGAATTTGGAGATTTGGAGGAGGCCAAGAACAATAGAAGGCACTTTTGGTCTTAGGAACATATATTTGAATACAATTTTTTTAAAGCCAGAGTTTAGTGTCACGTGGGGGTTGATTTACTAAAACCAAAAAGAGCAACATTTGCTGTAGCTGTGCATGGTAGTCAATCAGCTTTTAACTACAGATTGTTCAATTAACCACTTAAGGACCAAGCCTCTTTTTGACACTTGTTTTTTACAGGTTACATTTTTTTTTTTGCTAAAAAATTACTTAGAACCCCCAAATCTTATATTTATGTATTTTTTCAGACACCCTAGAGAATAAATGTGCAGCGATCTTAGAAGCCCAACTTATTGGGAAAAAATACACTTTTTTGTCTTAAAAAATAAGACAGTAAATATAGGCCAAATTGTTTTTATATTGTGAAAAAGATATAGTTACACCGAGCAAATTGATACCCAGCATATCATGCTTCAAAGATTTTTTTTTTTGTGCAACACCTAAAAAAAGACTGAACATTTTGAAAAAAAAATATGTTTTTATTTTTTTCTGTTAATTTTTTTGTAAATAAGTAAGTTTTCTCTTTCAATTACGGGCACTGATATGGCGGCACTGATGGGCACCAATGAGATGGCACTGATGGACATCGATGAGGTAGTACTAATGGGCACAGATGAGGTGGCACTGATTGGCGGCGCTGGTATGTGGCACTGATGGGCACACATAGGCGGCACTGATGGGCACTGATGGGCGGCACTGATGGGCCCTCATGGGCGGCACAGATGGGCACTCATGGGCGGCACTGATGGGCACTCATGGGCGGCACTGATTGGCACTCATGGGCGGCACTTATGGGTGACATTGATGGATACTTATGGGTGGCACAGATGGGCACTGATAGGTGGGCACTGTGTATGGATGGGCACTGTGGGGTGGCACTGATGGACACTGTGGGGTGGCACTGATGGACACTGTGGGGTGGCACTGATGGACACTGTGGGGCGGCACTGATTTACCCATGTTGCCAGTCAGTGCCCATTTGTGGGCACTGATTGGCATCTTTTTTTTTTTCCCCCAGACTTTTTTTTTTGCCCCATTTTTTTTGTTTGCCCTTCCCTGGTGGTCCAGGGTGGGCTTCCCTGGTGGTCCAGTGTGGCGATCCGAGGGGGGGCTGCGCTGATAAACAATCAACGCGAACCCCTTCTGTCAGGAGAGCTGCCGATCGGCTCCCTTCTACTCGCGTCTGTCAGACGCGAGTGAGGAAGAGCCATCAACGGCTCTTCCTGTTTACATCGTGATCAGCCGTGGTTGGACACGGCTGATCACGTGGTAAAGAGCCTCTGTGAGAGACTCTTTACCTTGATCGGTGTTGCGGGGTGTCAGACTGACACCCTGCAACAACGATTGCCGCGTCATATGACGTCCAGTCAGGATTCTACAACCACTTTGCCGACGTCAATATGTCATTGGCGGGCGGCAAGTGGTTAAACATTTTTTACAGGTTACCAGTTTTGAGTTACAAAGGAGGCTAGAAATATTGCTCTCACTCTAACAATCACGGGTATACCTCACATGTGTGGTTTGAACACCGTTTTCATATGCGGGTGCGACTTACCTATGCATTTGCTTCTGCATGCAAGCTCGGCTGGACGGGCGCTTTATATTTTTTTTATTATTTATTTTACTTTTTTTTTTTTTTTACACTATCCATTAAAAAAAAATGTGGGTCACTTTTATTCATATTACAAGGAATGTAAACATCCCTTGTAATAGAAAAAAAAGCATAATGGGACCCCTTAAATGTGAGATCTGGGGTCAAAAAGACCACGGATCTCATATTTACACTTAAATGCAATAAAAAAAAATCCCCTTTAAGACCATTGGGCGGAAGTGATGTTTGACGTTGCTTCTGCTATATTTCCCTCACTTGGCTCCAGGCCTGTCAGGAGAGTGGACGCGATTGTCTCCATCGCTACCGACGGCTCCGGTAAGAGGTGGAGAAGACCGAAGCGAGGCAGGAGGGGGGACTTGATAAACCCAGCTCTACATAAATAGTATTTACGAAAGTGCATTTAAATGGCAACCCGCTGACTGTTGTGTTCATTGGTGGCTGTTCATTGGGTGGGAATGAGTAATGCCCTGTACACACGATCGGTTCATCCGATGAAAATGGTCTGATGGATTTTTTCATCAGATATCCGATGAAGCTGACTTTCATCAGTCTTGTCTACACACCATCAGTTAAAAAAACGATCGTGTCAGAACGCGGTGACGTAAAACACAACGACGTGCTGAGAAAAATGAAGTTCAATGCTTCCAAGTATGCGTTGACTTGATTCTGAGCATGCGTGGATTTTGAACCGATGGACGTGCCCACAGACGATCGTTTTTTTCTATCGGTTTTTTAACCATCAGATAATTTTAAAATAAGTTCCTAGTTTTTTCACCGATGGATAAAAAAACGATGGGGCCCACACACGATCGGTTCGTCTGATGAAAACGGTCTATCAGACCGTTTTCATCAGACGAACCAATCGTGTGTACGCGGCATAAGACTTCAATCAATCTTTATCTGCTGAAAAAACAGAATGTTTGTGACATGACAAACTCTAACTGCCCAGCTTACGTACTTACTGCCAAGAGCGTGAATAACGTGAGGCTATGTTTACTTCAATCACTCAATGCTGTGCAAGTCAAAATTCTGTATTTTTTATTTCCTGTCACGTGATTGGGTATTTAAAATGAGCATAGCTCTGCCTTATTTACTAAGCTAAGTGAGCATTTACTTTAAAAATGAACAGTCTCTAATACTTTAGTAAACAACCCAATTCTTTTTCATAAGCAGCCTGATTCCCACATGCCATAAGAAAGTGACCTTTTTAATGCTTATGCCCAGAAAGCAAAGAGACTCAGTCTCATTATAAACACTAAATACTTTAGTATTTTAATAATTTTCTCTGTTAGGTCCTTGGCAGAACCCAAAGTTTAAGTCAGAGCCATAAAAAAAGAGAAAAAAAAATAATGTTAAAGGTAATGTCGTGTACACACAACCGTTTTTAATGTCATGGAAAAAACAACGTTTTTCTCAAAGTGATTCTTGTCAAGCCTGCCTTGCATACACACGATCGTGAAAAAAAATGTTTGAGCAAAGCGCGGTGACGTACAACACGTACGATGGCACTATAAAGGGAAAGTTCCATTCGAATGGCGACACCCTTTGGGCTTGATTATGCAAATTTCCCTTCTCATAACTTGCTTCTGACCATGCGCGTTTTTTTCTCCGACACACGACCATTTTTCAATAACGTGAAAAACGACGATGTGAAAAACCTTGAGAAAAAAAAAATCTAAATTTTTAATGGTAATTTTTCACGTTGAAAAAAATGCTCTGGAGTCTACACACGATCGTTTTTAATATCCAATTTAAAAAATGGCATTATTCTCATCATGAAAAGCGGTCGTGTGTAAAAGGCATTAAGAACTCATTGGCCAAAGGAGTTGGGGATGGCCATCCCTTTGTGGGCAAGTTGACAGTGCCTCTTTAAGCAATGCAGCTCTACTAATAATAGATGGTAAAAAACAAAAAAAATTGCAAACAGTGACATGCTTTTCATCTTTAAAAACATAGAACACTAAACTTAGAAAAAAATATTTCATTGCTGGGAAGATGTCAACATGTCCATGGGGATTATATGTCAGAGACACTTTACTGAAAAAATCTGTTTTATACTTTAGCTTTCCTGGTTCCTTATTAAGTAATAGCGTCATCATTATCTATTTAATGGGAGAAATGTATGGGAAAATCCTGTATATGGCACATGTCATTGAATTCCATGTCATCACTTCATGATGGGTCTCATGTTCTTTATTTTTACTATGGAAATCGGGAAAGTGTACAAATTACGAGCATCAAGCAAACTCAAAAGAATGTAATAAAATTGAGCAGAAAAAAAGAACAAAGCTCATGAAACATTAGCGAAAAATCTGTAAATGATGGCATCATATTGGCCCCATAAAGAATGATGAAGGGAATCTGGTTATAAACGATGGTGAGATGGCAAATGTTTTGAATGTATTCTTCTACTCACAAATGATGTGAGGGGCTTCAGTAACCAAAACTGCAAGGTTTATCCTCATAACACGACACAGGAAGCACCCTCATGTTTAACAGAGGATAAAATTTGAAGCAGACTTTGAAAAACTTAACATAAATAAGGCACCGGGACCAGATGGCTTGCACCCAAGGGTCCTTAAGGAACTCAGTCAAGTAATTGCTCCTAATTGTTCCTAATTTTTACGAACAATCTACAGTGACTAGTATGGTACCAGCTGGTTGGAAAAAAAGCCAATGTAGCACCAATCTTTAAAAAAGGACCAAGATATATCCCTGGGAACTACAGACCAGTTGCCCTAACATCAATAGTATGTAAGCTCTTGGAAGCGATGATAAGGTTCTATATGCAAGATTTTAGTCATGAAAATCAATAGCAGTAATCAGCATGGATTCATGAAAAAACGTTCTTGCCAAACAAATCTATTAACCTTCTATGAGGAGGTGAGCTGCCATCTAGATGAAGGAAGGCCCGTAGACTTATACCGCATACACACGCTTCGGAATTTCCGACAACAAATGTTCGATGGGAGCTTTTGGTCGGAAATTCCGACCGTGTGTAGGCCCCATCGAACATTTGTTGTCAGAATTTCCGACAACAAAAATTTGAGACCTAGTTCTCAAATTTTCCAACAACAAAATCCATTCTTATAAATTCCGATCGTGTGTGGTCAATTCCGACACACAAAATTCCATGCATGCTGTGAATCAAGTATGAGACGGAAGCGCTCGGTCTGGTAAATCTAGCGTTCGTAATGGAGATAGCACATTCGTCACGCTGTAACGGACTAAAAAGCATGAGGCTGAAAAGCGCGAATCGTCTCTCACCAAACTTTTACTAACACGACTGGTATTGAACCTTCTCTTTTCTAGTGCCGTCGTACGTGTTGTGCGTCACCGCGTTCTTGACGTTTGTAATTTACGACAACATTTGTGTGACCATGTTTATGCAAGACAAGTTTGTGTGTATGCAAGGCAAGTTTTAGCAAACATCCGTCTGAAAAAAATCCACGATTTTGTTGTTGAAATGTCCGATCGTCTATACGCGGTATTAAGCTTCATGTACACGGGGCGTTGTTCAACCTCTCCTGAACGATTTAACTTGACAGCTAGAAACCAGTGTCTAAAAATGGCCGTTTAGGCTCCATGTGCACGGGACGTTTTTACAACTGTACCTAAATGATTAAACTTGACAATTAGTAACCCACATTTGTCTGTTTTGACGTGTTTACATGCCGCATTTAGCGGCGTTTTGCCTTGTTTGCATTTAGAAGCATTTCAAAATATATATATATATATATATATATATATATATATATATATATATATATATATATATATATAAATGTTTTTATTTATTTTTTAAATGGGCAAAAACGAAAAACGCCTATAAACGAACCGCTGATAAATGCAGATTGCCATGTTTAGTCGCGTTTGGCAACTGAAACGTGGAAATCTTCTGCGTTGGAACCCATTTTTTTGCTTTCAAAGAAACGCTGTTAAACGCAACTGCCTAAAAACGGCAATAAACAAGACTGTGTACATGGTCACATAGGATAACATTGAGTTCAGGGGCAGTTGAAAAAAGCAAACGCGTTTGCGTCTAGAAGCATTTGAAAAAAATAAATTTGTATTTATTTTATTTTTTTAAATGGCCAAAAAACAAAAAACGCCTATAAACGAAACCCGGCTAAACGCTATAAATGCAACTGCCTACATGTACACATAATATAACATTAAATGAGTTCTGGGGCAGTTGAAAAAAGTGTCCAAATACCTCTGAACATCCGTTTAGCAGCAGCAGCAGTGTACATGGGGCCTTAGTGTATCTGGATTTTGCAAGGGAATTTGATACAGTTCACCACAAACATTTACTGACAAACTAAGGTCTGTCGGTATGGACCAAAGGGTGAGTACCTGGATTGAAAACTGGCTACAAGGGCGAGTTCAGAGGGTAGTGAAAAATAGGGAGTACTCGGAATGGTCCAGCGTGGAAAGTGGGGTCCCCCAGGGTTCTGTCCTGGGAGCAGTCCTATTTAATTTATTCATAAATGATCTAGAGGATGGGATAAACAGCTTAATCTCAGTATTTGCGGACGATTCTAAGCTAAGCAGGGCAATAGCTTCTCCACAGGATGTGGAAATCTTGCAAGAAGATCTGAACAAATTAATGGGGTGGACAACTACATGCCAAATGAGGTTTAATGTAGAACAATTTAAAATAATGCATTTAGGTGGCAAAAGCATGAATGCAATACTCACTAGGGGGAGAATCTCTGGGGGAATCCAGGATAGAAATCCTAGTAGATTACAGGCTCAGCTATGGCATGCAATGCCAAGCTGCTGCAAGAAAAGCAAATAGAATATTGGCATGCATTAAAAAGGGAATTAACTTCAGAGATAAAACGATAATTCTCCCACTCTACAAGACTCTGGTCTGGTCGCACCTGGAGAATGTCGTCCAGTTCTGGGCTCCAGTCCTCAGGAAAGATGTGCTGGAAAGGGAGAGAGTACATGGAAGGGCAACAAAGCTAAAAAAAGGGACTGGAGGATCTTAGTTATGTGAAAAGATTACAAGCACTGAACTTATTGGCCCGGATTCACAAAACACTTACGCCGACGTATCTCGAGATACGCCGCGTAAGTGTAAATATGCGCCGTCGTATCTGTGCGCCGTGCCCACAAAAGTAGATACGCCTGAAAATAGGCTTCCTACGACCAACGTAACTTTCCTACGCTGGCATATTTACGCTGGGCGCATTTGCCGCTCCCATTGATTTTGTATTCAAATATGCAAATGAGGGAGATACGGCGATTCACAAATGTACGTGCGCCCGGCGCAGGCTACACGCAGTGCACGTAAGTTCAAGGTCCAGCCTAAATTTATTCCACATAAAGCAGGTGTAACTCAGCACCAGGCGTGCACAGGTCAGCTGGACAGCAGCTGCAGCAGCACCGTTACGGACGAGCTGAGCAACCACACTTGCTGGACAACACCTGTATGCCAGGCAGGGCCGCCATCAGGAATTATGGGGCCCCTTACACAGCTTCAGGCATGGGCCTGGGGGGGTGCTGCCGCGAATTGAGAAAGACGAAATAAAGAAAAATATATAGAAAAAAAGGAACTAAAAAATAAATGTAAAAATATCAAAAACATTTTTTTTATAAAAAAAAAAAAAAAGGTGACTTGCCATCTAGGGTCCTGTGCTCACACACACCACATCCACTTCACATTGGTTTAGCCCAAGTCTACCATGCAGGACTTGGGAGCAGAAACGCCACGCCAAGGCCCCAATGGTGTTGCTGTCCATTCATACCACATTCACACGGTCGTGGGAATAACCTCTCCCCAACGACCCAAGGTGACACACCTTGCTGGCAGGGATGTCACCCACATTCACACACCAGTTACACTGTAGCCTGCACTACTGACCGTGTGCAGTCACTACTAAAATAAAAAAGTTCATAACCTGAGCAAACAAAAAAAAAAGCTCATAATCTGAGCAAACACAAATAAAAAAGCTCATAACCTGAGCAAAGAAAAGAAAAAAAAGGCACTCATTTGCCCTGTTGTGGGCCACACATGGTGCCACGGCTCCGGCTCCTCAGTTGTCTGGGTGGAGCCTCGGGTGGGGGGGTGGGGCATCAGGAGGAGGATCATCCCCAGGTCTGCCACTCCTGGCAGGTGCTGGCTGCCTGCCCTCCAACGCCAGGGCAATGCGGGTGAGGACCGCGTTAGTCTGCGCCTGCATCCGCAGCTGGTGGGTGGTGGTGTGCCGCTGGTGGTGCCTCGTCTGCCGCCCCTCTGCCTCGATGGCAGCAGTGTTGGCCTGTACAGCCACTGCCAGGCTCCTCGCCTCTGCCACGAGGCCTGATGTTGTGGCCTGCAGCTCCCCAACACAGGTGACTAGAGCAGTACAGTTACCACTCACATCCTGCAGGCTGTCGGTTATCTGGGCCGAGGAGGCACCCATATGGCGGGTCAGGCTGGCCTGTTCCCTCGCAAGATTTTCCTGGAGGGATTCAGGAACACCCCTTGTCTTCCGTGTAGCCTTCCTGGGGGCAGGACAGGCTTGGGGCTGTCTGTACGGGGAGGCCCTTGAGGGGCTTCCCCTGATAGGGGTGGACCCTGAGGGGCTTCCCCTTATGGGATAGGAGGGTGAGGGGCTTCCCCTGATGGGGGAGGAGGTTTGGGAGGGTCCAGGGATGAGGTTCTCCTCCTTGAGGTATACACCTTCCTCAAGGTCCCCATGCTCCTCCTCAACTTCCTCTAGAGGAGAGGTGTGGGCACACTCTTCCGGGGATGGAATGGGTTGGACACCGGCAGCAGATGGCCCAGCTCCCTCCAGTACATCTGTGGATGACACAAAACATTCACATGTTGGTGGACCCACACACTTGTCACATGTTCCCTTCCACCCCCTCACATGCTACACACCGGATGGGGGATATAAAACACTTACCTGTCCTTAAGTCCTGATCAGTGGAGTCAAAGCCCTCCAGGCCCTCCACTTTCTCCCTCTCCAGACACCTGGCGATCACCTCCTCCTCCGGGGTTAACCTCACAGCAGATGGTGGTCCACCCCCCGTGCCCCTGTGGTGCCTTCTGATGGCGGCCACTTTATCCCGGACAAGCCGACGCAAGTCATTTATTTTCTTGCTAATGTCCTTAGGGGTACGGGATTCATGACCAAGGGCATTAACATCCTGGGTGATCTTCTCCAGGATCTGTTGTTTTCTGGCCCTGCTGGTCCACAAACTCTGTGCCCCATGGAGGAAAACATCAAATTTCTCTATGGCAGAGATGAGGACAGCCCTCCCATCTGGTCAGAATTTATTTTTCCTTCTGTCCCTCTCAGTCTCAACAACAGCCATGGCTCCACGCAAAAAGTACTCTGCTCCAGGGGGAAGAGAAGAAAGCTGGTGTACTTTTGCACCGGAGGGGCGTATGGCTGGGCGTATTTATTCGCTCTGCGTAAGCCAGTGGGCTGGCGTATCTAAGGAAGTTGCGCCAGCGTAGTTGTGAGCATGCGCATAGGGGTGCAAACCATGCGTCGCCGTCACGGTGCATGCGCCATTCATGATACGCCGGGCGTAAAGCATTGCACCACGCTCGGACCATCATTTGCATAAGGTCACATCCACTTACGCTGGCTTACGCCTACGAAATTACGTTACGCCGGCGCAAAGCATTTGCTTTGTGAATTCCATGCTTGCCTCTCCACGCTGTGCCAGCGTAGTGTAAAAAAGATACGTTACAGCGGCATAAATATGCGCCGATGTATGTGAATCTGTGCCATTCTCTCTGGAAAAGAGACGTTTGAGAGGGGATATGATTTAAATGTACAAATACCGTACTGGTGACCCCACAATAGGGATAAAATTTTTCCGCGAAAGGGCATTCTAAAATTAGAAAAAAAGCGATTTAACTGCAAACTGCGCAGAGGGTTCTTTACACTAGAAGCGGCAACAATGTGGAATTCTCTTCCACAAGCAGTGGTTTCAGCAGGGAGCATAGATAAATTCCAAAAACTATTAGATATGCACCTAAACGACCATAACATACAGGGATATGCAATGTAATATTAACATAAAAGCGCACCCACACAGGTTGGACTTTTTTCAACCTTACCAACTATGTAACTATGGGCCAGATTCACAGACAATTACGTTACGCTGCGGCGGCGTAACGTATCCCATTTACGTTACACCACCGCAAGTTTACAGCGTAAGTGCCTGATTCACAAAGCTCTTACCTGTAATCTTGCGGCGGTGTAACATAAATCCGTTCGGCGCAAGCCCGCCTAATTCAAATGGGGCGGGCACCATTTAAATTAGGCGCGTTCCCGCGCCGAACGTACTGCGCATGCTCCGTCGGGAAAATTACCCGACGTGCATTGCGCTAAATGACGTCGCAAGGACGTCATTGGTTTCGACGTTAACGTAAATGGCGTCCGGCGCCATTCACGGACGACTTACGCAAACGACGTGATTTTTCAAATTTTGAAGCGGGAACGACGGCCATACTTAACATTGGCTAGTCCACCTAGAGGGCAGCCTTAGTTTTATGCGGCGTATCTCGACGGAAACAACGTAAAGTTAGAGCGACGGGTAAAGCGTACGTTCGTGAATCGCCTTAAGTAGTCATTTGCATATTCTACGCCGACCGCAATGGAATCGTCACCTAGCGGCCGGCCTAGAATTGCATCCTAAGATCCGACGGTGTAAGTCAATTACACCTGTCGGATCTTAGGGCTATCTATGCGTAACTGATTCTATGAATCAGCCGCATTGATACGACAAGCGTATCTCAGACATAGGACAGCGTATCAGGAGATACGCCGTCGTATCTCTTCTGTGAATCTGGCCCGATGTAACTATCTAATATTTGGATTCCAAAGTAGAAAATAATAGGAAGCCATAGATACATGCTATTTTGAAGCAGCTACTTTCAGGTTTCCCTAGTAGCTACAGGTAGACGTTTGTTTCCTTAGCATACTTGTCACGTACCTGGCTTGTGAGCCTGATGTGTAGAGGAGAGCCTCTCTTGCCGCACCGGCTTGTGGGACCCTGAGGTTGAGACAGTAGCCACAGAAGCACGGTGACGCAGGAGTGCCTAGGATCAGTCCAGTATTTGGTATGGCTGGATGTTCGTGGCTGGTGATGCAACAGGCCGACCGGCAGGGCTGAGTAGACCAGGGCTGAGGCAGGCTGGATCGCAGAAGAGACAGGAACTGGTGCGATTTGCAGAGCAGAACTGCAGCAGGCAGAGAAGCAGATACACAGTCAGGTGGGCCAGGTCGGTAGCTATCAGGTGGAT
This sequence comes from Rana temporaria, assembly GCF_905171775.1. Taxonomy (NCBI): domain Eukaryota; kingdom Metazoa; phylum Chordata; class Amphibia; order Anura; family Ranidae; genus Rana; species Rana temporaria. Next base: position 135,725,473 of record NC_053495.1, read on the forward strand.
CAGGCAGGGCAGCAGGCAGAAGAGAAGTCCAAAACAAGCCGAAGTCAGAGTATCAAGCAGACAAGATTAGTGAGAGCAAGCCGGGTTCAAGATCAGAAGTCAGCACAGTTAACAGGTTTTAGACACAGAAGCTGCAGACCAAATAGCAAAGAGTCTTTGGTGCACTTACTTTAAATAGCCTCTTTGGCGCCAATGTTGGTGACAGGCACATGTGTGCAATAAAGTGAATCCCCCATACCAGTACATTTATCCTAAATGTCTTTATCAGTCTAACAATGGTACAGAAGATGTTTATAGTTCTTGTCAGTTAAAGCCCAACTGAACCTTACTTAAGATTACTGAAATGCAGTCAGACTACAACCAATTATAGCTATGGACTTCTTTCATTTTCATCATTACTATATGGTGCAGTAAGGGTTAAATGTTCTTGTGCAAGCGGTATGTTAGAGAGCCAGACTTCTGTTCAACATAGATCGCCATGGCCCTGGTCTCTGTTTGAAGCACCCTCCTTCCCAGTGTTCAGATCAACAGCAACATTGAGGGAGCGTGAGCAAGGTTGATATTGCTAGCTCGACGCATTTTAACCCTCAGTGAAGCAAATTGTAGTGTAAAAAAAAAAATAAGCAAATGTTTATTGCTATTTATACAGCCTCACTGCATTAATCTAGGAAGGGTTAATTGGGCTTTAATGTGCAAACATTTAGTTATCTATGATCTAACTCTGTGCTCTAGTTATTTTCTTGGGAATGATAATCATAATAATTTTCACTATTCTCAATGATCTGCTTCAAATGTTTTCGCATTGGAATGTTTGTTCATCCAGATTGTGGTTATTTCTGTGTTGACAACAGAATTCTATACCAGAACAAACTGCCAAGATAATTCTATCGTCTGTAATTTTAACTTTGTATTTATCATCTAAAACAAGCTTGCTTTCAAATTCAAGCAGCAATCATACATTTTGACAGAATTTCTTCAACACAGCAATGATGCGAAATAAAACAGAATTTACTGTATAGCTCAGAGTACATGGATTATGGGTGTGTTATAAAAGGTGTCTAAATGTCAACATCCATTAAATTTGGTGGTTGTGGGGAAGACACTGGTCCAGGACCAATTAGAAAGTTTAGAAATCACTACTATTAAGGACATTTTTTCTAATTGAACACACTGAGGTGCCAATACATATTCTTTATTCAATGTTAAAGGGGTTTTAAAGACAAAAATATGTTCCTCTTAAATTAAAGTCTGACAGTAGCTGAAAGTAAAAAGTAATGTTTTGCATTATAACTAGTTTGATACTTGTTGAAATCGAGCTGTTTTCTTCACCTCCGTCACTCCTGAATCATTATTCTCACTGACTTCCTGGTTTGCTGTGCGCATTCATTCTTACTTCATCACGGCCTAATGGGAACTACAGTTCCCATTAGGCTTAGGGCCAGATCCACGTACCCTGGCGCATATTTCCGTCGGGCGTAGCGTATCTAAGATACACTACGCCGCCGTAACTTACTTTTTTTTTTCAATCCTCAAAGAATGCGCGCCGTAAGTTACGGCGGCGTAGTGTATCTTTGGCGGCGTAAGGGCGCGCAATTCAAATCGATGTGATGGGGGCGTGTTTTATGTAAATACGTTGTGACCCGACGTGAACAACGTTTTTTTTTTAACGCCGCATGCGCCGTCCGTGGGTGTATCCCAGTGCGCATGCTCGAAATTAAACCGGAACAAGCCAATGCTTACGACGGTGACGTCATTCTACGCAAATCCCTATTCGCGAACGACTTACGATGTAAAAAATTTGACGCGGGAACGACGGCCATACTTAACATTGAGTACGACTGATATAGCAGGGGTAACTATACGCCGGAAAAAGCCGAACGCAAACGACGTAAAAAAATGCGCCGGCCGGACGTACGTTCGTGGATCGCCGTATCTAGCTAATTTGCATACTCGACGCGGAATTAGACGTAAACGCCACCTAGCAGGCGCCGGAAAAATGCACCTAAGATCCGACGGCGTACTAAGACGTACGCCTGTCGGATCCAGCCCAGATGCAGTCGTATTTTGTTTTGTAGATACAAAACAAAGATACGACGCGGGAACTTTGAAATTACGCGGCGTATCAATTGATACCCAGGCGTAATTCTTCTGTGGATCTGGCCCTTAGTCTCCATGCCTGTGAGGGATAAGAGAGCATCTTCACACAGGGCTGTAGTCATAGGGAGGGGGTGAGCACATTCTGCTTTCCACTATGCAAAATGGCTCAGATGCTGGTGGAAAGCAAGAAGAGGAGAGACAGGAAATGTCATTTTCAAACCTGGATTACTGTATTTTGGAGGTCAAAAGGAAAAACGAGGTAAGTGATATTTAAATGCTCTAGCTTACAGCAATCAATTGATCTAAAAAAAAAAAAACCTTTAGTGTTCCTTTAATATTTGTATTTGTAAGGCTTCTTCATGCAGGCACATTAGAATGTTATACCATGTATTATAAGAAATAATTTTTATTAGTCCTCAAAAACTAATTAACAACACACATACACATTAAAGAGCACGTACATTAGTCATATATCTATTTTGTTTCTTTACTATATTATTGTAATAATTTGTTTTCCTTTCAAATTGTAATAAGCTTTTCAGATTTTCAGCATTACACCTTTAGCAGTTGTCATGTTGTATATTTCTTCTCTGACCAGGAAGCACAGAAAGTGATAAAATATTAATAGGGTGGAATGAGAAATACAGGAATGAGGGTCCTTTTATTCTAGAAGGTAACAGTGAAGAGTAATAGAACCATATTAATGATTTCACTTAAATACATTTTCCAGCTTCTGACATAAATTTAGTTAGGTTCTTGCTGTCCAACCCATGGGCTAGGTTTTAAATGTATTCCTTGTACGTGCATTTAATGGCTGGTCACATCCTCCTACTAATTAATTGTTTCTGTCCAGTCCAAGAAAATGGTTTGGGGGACTCTACACTAGAAGATTGGAAGAGTGAGATAGAATGGGAGTTAAAAGCATGAGCATCATGACATCACTATAATTGGTAACACTGGATTTCTGGTGGATTCCTAGAGATTATTAACAATAAAATCTATTTAAATGTGTATATATAATGTTTTAAAATGTTTTTAAAATGTGTTCTAAATGTGTTCGTCCGAGCACTAAGCACTGTGTGAGTAAAGAGATGATCTTGGGCGTGTTATTTGGATATACCGTATTTATTGGCGTATAACATGCACCTTCACTTTAAGAGCGAAGTTTCAGGAAATTGTATTTAATTTTAAATAAAAAACTGTGAAGCAAAATAAGGGTCAGTGCCCATCTGCAGCCTCACAGGTGCAGCACCCACCATTGCCAGGAATTCCGCACCATTTCCAGGAATGCACTCACCATTGCCAGGAATGAAATCACCATTGCCACGCACTGCACTCACCATTGTCAGGAATGCACTCACCGTTGCCAGGAATGCACTCACTGTTGCCAGGAATGCACTCACCGTTGCCAGGAATGCAGCACTGTTGCCAGGAATGCAGCACTGTTGCCAGGCATGCAGCACCATTGCCAGGAATGCACCCACGAGCGCCAAAGTTTACCTACAGGAAAATCTCCTCTTTACAGGGCGGCCTCTTTAATAGAAAGTCCCGCCTCCTTTGACGGACAGAACAGTCGTCCAATTGCAGTGCCAGAGACAGGACTCCCTATTACAGAGGCTGCCCTTAAACAGGAAATTCGCTGGGAGATCGTCGGTGGCCCCAAAAGATATATATGTCCAAACAACCAGGAGGCCGTTCAAAACCAGAATGCGGGCCGCGATTGGCCGTGGGCCAGACTTTGGAAATGCCTGATTTACAAGATAAATTGTGGGAGTTCATTTTGCAAATGTACCCTTTTTTCCATAAATTGCTCCCTAGTCAACAAACATAGGCTTACCATTGCTCAGCATTCTGTCTTTTTTTATGAGCAGGTGCAACAGACCCAAGCCGGACAAGTTCTATCAGCTTATCTAATGTCTAGTTCTTCATATTCTTTTTGATGTGATCAAACTGAGAAGCAGTCTTATACACTGCTAGTTCTAAACTGACTAGAATTATGTGAACCATTATCAGTGGTGCATGAAACTGGTTGGGTAGAAGAAATAAAACACATCCTTTGGCAGCCCTCAATTTAAAATACAGCACTCTTTGGATATGTACCAATGCTAAGCATGGGCAGAAACCCTTCACTGCTGAGTTATGCTCGGCTCTTGAAATGACTATCTTCACTATATTTATCAGCATAACATACTGAAGATTTTAGTTTGTTAATCCTGTCCATCAGTAGCATGCATCTCTTTCCCATCAAAAACACCTTTCTTCTGTCCAAGAAACCCCAGTTCTGTATTCTGGGTTCTTCCTCTTTCGTATCTATCAACTCTTGTTTTCCTTCCCGGTCCTTCTATCTTTTTTGCTGTCTCAATCAACTTGTCCTTCTATCCTTTGTCTGCCAATTCATTGGTTCTGTGTGTTATCTCCTGAACTTACTTGATGCCTTTCAAAACAAAAAAAATTATTTATAGCATATTTAACACAATTTTTCAGTGGAAAATTACAAATGCATTCCATTGATTTAAACAACACTAGCTTTCCAGCGTGTAGTATTGCTATTAAGGTGAAATTTCATCTTTAGGAGAAAAACTAGAATACCCTTCCCCCTCTTCCATACCCGACCACTCCACTTCCACCTATTCTAAATTACCTTTAAAAAAAACCTTACTATACCATTTATGATTTGCCCAAATCCAACATGGCATGACCCTCTGAATCTCCCAGTAGTAAGGACTTGCTAATCAAAGTCTTTGGGGCTCGAAAGAGAAAAGGGTTTACTAAATATTATATAAAAAAAACACAAATTATACTCTGTAGTAACTTTTTATGCATCTTATGGTATCTCAAAACGTGAAGAAGTTAACTATTAGCAGGTCACTGTTGTGCTAAAGCAAGCCTCGCTATCTTCTTAAATGTATGTGGCCTCTAACACAGCCTCTTATCCATTGCTGGCTCATACCAAGTGTGCTAGTGTTTGCTAACTCACACAGAAGGGCTCATCCAGGCTCCACTAAGCATGGTTGTGTATCCACCTCATGGCCTTGTCTTGTCTGTGACCCAGTCCCTAGATTACCTGCTGTAAATAGACAATGACTCTTCCCACACATATTCAGCACACCAGTCTCCTTAGCAAACAATCTTATATCTTCACTTATATAATCCTCAATTTCACTTCCTTCATAATCCCCCAGATTGCCTTCCTTTATAACTGCCCAACCTCCCTTCCTTTATACCCATCTTCTTTATCTCAGCTCTGGCTCAATCCTTTGTGAACCTTCAAGTCCCACCCTTTGAGTACCAAGCAACAGGCCTGTCCCATACTCTACCTAGCAAAAGGTTATATAAGAACAGGTGGGTGGGACGAGTGAGCCTGGAGTGCAAACCTCAATCTCAGCGAAGCTGGTCCCCCTACAATCAGTACAAATAAAAACTCAAGTGTGTTTCTTTAGTGCTACGTTTGTGCTGTTAAAATTGACATTAATAAATGGCACAAAACTGGTCTTGTTGGTTAGTGCTACGTTTGTGCTGGTTTCTGCTGCTAAAATGTTTATTTGTGCTGTTATGTTTTTTTTAGTTATAACAGCTTGTTTATATTTGATAGCACCCCACCCACTTTGAACCCCATGTTATTGAATCTTAAAAACAAACATACCATTTGTTAAAAATCTGCTACTTTTTTTTTTAAGATAATAGCAATTTGTTTTTTTTAGACAATGACATCACCCCGGCCTACTGCCACGTACCTGGTTAGTGAGCTCCGGCTCAGGGGCCACTGATAGTGAGACAGTTACTCTTGTTGGACGCAGGAACAGGGCCTGCTGTAAATATTATCTAAAAAAAATATTTTTCCTTGCCCCTGTTAAACAGGGGCAGAACAATTGGGCTTTGGGTGGTGGTGGTGCCACAACACTGTAACCCCTTTACAGTTACAGTGTTGTGGCACCACCACCCAAGGCCAAATTTTTCTGCCCCTGTTTAACAGGGGCATGTAATTAATTTTTTTTAAATAATATTTAACAGCAAGGCCTGTTCCGGCGCCCAAAAAGAGAAACTGTGAGGGGTTACAGTGTTGTGGCACTATCACCACCACCCTAGGCCAATTTTTTCTGCCCCTGTTTAACAGTGGCATGTAATTAAAATTTTTAAATAATATTTAACAGCAGGGCTCGTGGATTTTTAGGATTGTATTTGGCATTGCACACTTAAGCAGTATATACCCGATCAGACTTCAAACAAACTTTTCCGTGGATTTATGTGCAAAGGGTGTTGGCCGCGAACTTGGTATGCATACACACGGCAGGACTTTTTCAGCCAACAAACATGAACGTATTGACGTACTATGTTTTTAGTGCCACCCTTTGGGCAACTTCTGCTATTGCTGGTTGATCTTTTGCATTGGTTCTGAGCATGCGTGTTTGTACTTTGGACTTAAGTCCGATGGACTTCTGTACACACGATAGGACTTTGCTCCATCTGACTTTTGTTAGTCCGAAAAGTTTGTCTGTTTGCAGAGCAAACATTTGTCCGATGAAAACCGAAAAAGTTTGTCCGATGGAGCGTACACGCGGTCGGATTTTCTGAAAAACCTGCTCATTTTGAAGTTTCTTGTCAAAAAGTCTGATCATGTGTATGGGCCTTTAGAGGCACCTATATTTTGCTGAATATACCCATGGATAGGATGTTTTTTTTGTATAATGCTACTAAAATCTTTTATGATTTATATACTGAGTTTATTTTATTCGATAGCGGATCTTTATTAATTTACTTTGTATGTGTAGAGAATGTCCACTTTGGGTTTTATATCTGTTTCCCCCGAACAGGAGGGCAAGTTTATAAAATATGTCCAATGTGGTATGAGTTTTTTTACTGCATGTTCAGATTAACATATCAAAAGAATTTCAGTGGGCATTGTTCAGTGGATGTTTGCTTTCAAAACTATTTTTTTTTTTTCAAATATTTTTATTAGGTTTTTAAAATGTATAAATACAGATTATCATAACATATTATGGCATCGTATTCACAACAAAAAGATGACTTAATGTGTAAACAATGGAGAAGAACTTTGCATATACTATACGGGCGAAGTATAATAACATTATAATCTCACACTCTAAAAAAAAAAAAAAAAAGAAGAGGGTAAAGCAGGGGATTTGGGGAAAAAAAAAAAAAAAAAAAAAAAAAAAAAAAAAAAGGGTGGAAAAATGCGATGTTCATCCATGTCAAGAGGGATAATGATCAAAGAATATTCTATTGTCATATTCCTTCCAAAAAAAAAATAAAGCTAATATAAGGAGAGTCATTTAACAGAACAACAATATCAGTTGTCTAATAAATTTCTATATTCTCCGGAGTCTATAAATTGCAACCAACATGCCCATTTCTTGTAAAATTTTCCAGAGGAATCCGAAGATTGACTGATCAAATCTTCCATATTTGCTATATGTTGGGTTTTTCTCAACCAATCAGAGATAGACGGTGGAGAAGGTTGAAGCCATTTAGCTGGAATACAGAGTTTAGCTGCATTTATCAGGTGTAAGATTATTGAGTCTTTATAAACAGAATTGGGCAGTGTAGAGTGATGCAGTAAGTATTGTTGGGCGTTAAAATCTGGAGCATACGTAGTGATTTTATATATCATATCGTGTACTTGTTTCCAAAATGGTTTGATGTTTTTACAATCCCACCATATATGGAGTAGTGTGCCTACTTCAGAATTACATCTCCAGCACAGGGGGGATACATTGGGACTAAATTTATTAATGATATGGGGAGTTCTGTACCATCGTGAATACAGCTTGTATCCGTTTTCTTGGGTGAGTACGTTCAGAGTGCCTTTGTGTATTCTGCGAAACACTGTTTCCCACTGTTCCGAAGAGAGAGATATTTTTAATTCTTCCTCCCATTTGAGATTAGATGTGTCAGTTTTCAAATCAAATCCTGAGTAGAATAAGGAATGTAGTGTAGAGATCAAATGTTTTTGGGAAGATTTTTTCAGACATAAAATTTCGAAAGGGGTTTTCAGTCTATGCCAGTTGTAGCAAGGGTGTAGCTTATTAGCAAATTGACAAATAATCTCAAAATCACGTTGGGAGATATTATCGTCTGGGTGATCTGCAAGGAAGGCTTCATATGATACCGTGGCTCCTTGTTTAAAAAGTGTGTTGATTCTCAATGTGTCAGTCAAACATTTGCCGGTAGGTTTAATATAATACCTTCCCAGATGTATTTCTGGGTTATGAATCAAAGGAGTCATAGGACCATATGTTGATGAGATGTCATATTTTTTACAAAGAGATTTAAAAATGCGTAACGTGTTTCCAGTGATTAAATGGGAATTAATCTTTTTAGGGATTTTACTGGGATGAATCCAAGGCATGTGTGTTAGGGGAATAAGTTGCGTGTAAGAGGATTCCTCCAGGTTAACCCAATCCTTGACGTGAGCATGCAGATGCCAGTCTGCAATACGTGTCAGATGATACGCCCAATAGTATTTTTGTAAGTCCGGTAAGCCTATACCCCCTAGAAGTTTGGGGATGATGAGTTTATCCCATTTAATTCTGGGTTGTCTCATGTTCCAAATGAATTTTAGGCACATTCGCTTAAAGTTCCTAAAAAATGTGCATGGAACTCTGGTTGGTATAGTCTGGAGTAGGTACAAAAATCTCGGGAGAACGTTCATTTTAATAATATCTGCCCTCCCAAACCATGAGAAGAAATTCGAGCCCCACTTGATTAAATCAGCTTTGATTGTTGCAAGTAGTGGCATAAAGTTTTTGTCAAACAGGTCTTTCACGTTTGGTGTTAAATTAACCCCTAGGTAGGTCAGGCATTCCTTTTCCCAACTAAAAGGAAAGTTTTGTTGGCAAAGTGATACTACAGATCCGGGTAGAGAAATATTCAGGGCCTTAGATTTGGCAAAATTAATTTTCATATTAGAGATGGTATGGAACAGGGAAAGGTCTTTCAATAAATTGGGAATAGTAGTGATGGGACTAGAGAGGAATAAAAGGATGTCATCAGCAAATGCAGCTAACTTATACATCTTATCATTTATAGCGATACCCATGACATCCCTGTTCATTCTGATTTTACACAAAAAAGGTTCTAATATGAGCACAAAAATTATTGGTGAAAGTGGGCATCCCTGTCTCGTTCCATTCGACACAGAGAAAGCCTCCGACAGCCCGCCGTTAACTTTGACCCTAGCCGTGGGAAATGAGTATAGTAATTGAATGAATTGAAGTAGTCTGTCTTGTAGTCCTATAGCTTTTAATGCCTCATGCATATAATCCCAGGCTACTCTGTCGAAGGCTTTCTCTGCGTCGAGGGATAATAAAAATCCCGGCGAATTATTGTTTTGGAGCCAATTTTGAATAAGGATCGCTTTAGTGGTATTGTCTCTCGCCTCTCTACCTGGAATAAATCCAACCTGATCTAGGGCAATAAGATTAGGCAGTAAGGGCAGTAAGCGATTAGCAATAATTTTAGCGTACAATTTAATATCTACATTTAGGAGCGAGATAGGTCTGTAATTGGATACCATCGTTACATCTTTATTAGGTTTAGGAATCACCGCTATATGTGCTTCCAATAAATTTTTGGCAATTTCTGGGGGAGCAGGAATAGAATTGAAAGCGTGTATGAAATGTGGAATAACAATATCCGGGAAAGATTTATAATAGTTCACCGTAAACCCATCAGGTCCTGGGCATTTGCCTATATTCAATTGTTTAAGAGCTAGTAAGGTCTCGGTTAAATCTATAGGTTTTTCCAAATTTTTAGCTACTGTCAAGTCTATAGGTTTAGGACTATATTTTTTCAGAAAATCAGAGATAAGATTTTTTCTATCAAGCGAATCTTTTGGAGGAATTATAGTGGGCAAGTTATATAGATGAGAGTAAAATTTCTGGAATTGGTTTGCAATATCATTGGAGTTGCTATATGATTTCCCAGTAGAGTCAGATATGGAGTATATGTTATTATTTATTTTCGATTTTTCTGAGTTAATTGTGTTAGCTAAAAGTCTACTGATTTTGTTGCCAAATTCATAAAAGACTTTTCTTGACAGATTTAAGTTGCGTTTAATTTTTTTTTCTAACAGCAAAAGAAGTTCTTCCCTGGCCTTAATAAGTTCTGAAAGAGTCTCCTTTGCTAATGATTGTTTATGTTTTTTTTCCAAGCAATTAATTCGGTCTGTGAGATCTTTGATGCACATCTGTCTTAATTTATTTCTTTTAGAAGCCAAGGAGATTAATTCCCCCCTGAGTACGCATTTGTGTGCTAACCAAACGTTTAATGGATGAACTTCTGCCTAATTATTATCTTCGAAATAATGTGTAAGTTTAGTTTTCAGTGATTCAACATTACTGGTGTCGTTGAGTAGGGAATTATCAAGTTTCCACCTAGGGGGTAATAAAGGTTTTTCCTTGAATGATAAAGACATAGCTATGGGATTGTGATCTGATATAATCATAGGTTCTATAGTGGCATCTATTAGAGTATCTAGACCATTTTGAGATATTAATAGATAGTCCAATCGCGAATATGTATCGTGGGGAGTGGAATAAAATGTAAAATCTTTACTATTGGGGTGCAGAGTACGCCATGCATCATGTAGTGATAATTTGTGAAGGGAATTTTTAATTGTTCTGAGAGCTTTGTACGAAATTTTTGAAGATCCAGACGAAGTGTCCAATAGAGGGTTGAGGGCTAGATTAAAATCCCCCCCAACAATGAGCATACCGGTTGCAAACGATTCAAGAGTTTCCAATGTATGTACAAGGAATGGAGCATGCGATTTGTTAGGTGCATATAAATTAGCAATCGTGACAGGTACATTGTAAAGAGAGCCCTTGAGGAACAAATATCTCCCTTCGTTATCAATTTTGGAGTCCATCAGTTTAAATGGACAATGTTTAGAAACCATAATAGAGACTCCTCCTGTTTTAGAACCAGGATTGGTAGCATTATAAATATGAGGGAATCTCTTGTCTTTAAAAATCGGAGCGTTATCCGTCTTAAAATGGGTCTCCTGAAGTAATATGATGTCAGCCTTGGATTTAGTAAGTATTAAAGATAATTTAGACCTCTTTTCGGGCACATTGAGGCCTTTTACATTTAAGGAATAGAACTTAACTTTGCTTAGTTGAGTGGACGAGCCAGCAACTGAATGAGTCATCGTATCAAATGGGTATATGAGGGATAAAGTTAATAAAGGGGGTGAGATCAGAAAAATTTATTGAATATAAGAGAAATATATATAAAAAAAAAAAAAAAATAAGTAAATAAATAAATAAATATAACGAAAATAACTAATGGGAAAAGAAAAGGGAGAAAATAAAGTTTGAAGACGTATATCAAATCACAACAATTGGTAGTTAAAACACAAGTATTATGGATATATAAATGTGTCAAAATTTTTAGACAATTTAATAAAAAGAAAAAGGAGACCACCCTTTAAGGCGGTATAATTGGTGAGGAATAAAGCAGACTCTTCACGTCGCTGACCCAGATAGGGTTAGGATAGAGAGCTTTACTCCGTGGGGGTTGGAATGAAACTGAACTCGGATAGAGCCTAGGATCGTCGGTCTGCCCACCACTACAGACCTGCATAGCTATGCATATGGTAGTAGAAGGAGATCGAGACGGGAATAAACAAAAATCCATTAACCTAAATATATAACCTGAGGGCAAAACATTCTTTCGGTGTATAACAAAGTTGCAGAATATTGCAATATATCAACAAATCCAGGAGATTAACCAATACATGTTATTCTTTCGTTTAAATAGAGTGGATACTTTTCTGTCAACAATAAAAAGAAAGAAGAAACATGTGAAAATTATTCAAATGGCTACAACATATACAAAGTGAATTGTATTGTAATCTTGTATATTCGAATAAAAAGAAAAAATAATAAAAATATGAAGGGATATAATAGGCTCTATAATCATTGTGTCATAGCCAACAAAACAGTATCCTCTAAGCCATAAGAAATACATTCAGTGCAAGCTCCCTTGCACTGAAGCATTCAAATGGGAATCGTTTCCTGCTGGATATTAATTCACCGACAGGAGCATCTATCAGCTAAGACGTAAAAATACAATAACACTATAATATGAATTTAGATTGCGCCAGTGTTTAGACAACCACTCAGACTAGTACTGAACATACAAACATTAAATATATCATAATGTACTAGTGGCAGTAAAAAAGATTAGATGGACAAAACACAAAAGGCATCTTGCAGGATGAAGATATTCAGTATTCTCTCCTGGATTTTCTATTGCGTGTTGAGCTGGGAGATTGGAGGTCGGTGTGTTGATCTTTAGCTGATAAGGGTAATTTCTCCGTAGACAATGAGCGACGTCTTCTGGACCTGGATGGAGCTACTTCTAAAAAAAAAAACTATTTTTGATGTCAGTTTGTGAACTAAGTGGTCCTCTTATTATTCTTATTCTGCACATGGCTATTTTGATCGCTAAATCCCTAATATCTCAAGACTTTTTGGGCTTTTTGTCTGTTGAATGCAGGCGAGACTGGTCCATGTTTCCAAGACTGCCCTGTCTTCAATTTGTAATCATCTAATATGTAGTCCTGCCCAAAAGCAGTGTGAAAAACTTGCTGAATCTGAGTTCAGGAAGGTTACCGGTATATAAACTAAGGCATGGTTTCCTGAATAGTATTAGCCATTCATTTGTTAAATTGTACTTGTTGCCCTGAGTTGCACTTTAATTATACAGATATAGGAAAACCATGTATTAATCTGTAAACAAATATTGGTCATTCTTATCTGCAATGTTAGTCTATAACAATCTAATGATCTCATTTCAATTTCCCTTTGTTTCCCAGAAGTACTTTTTTCAATGCCCGACTTGCTTGGCAAAATGCTGTCCCATTTCCCCATATTTTCCACTTAGGCGGTGAAATGTGATTATGACAACTTATACTTGGGGAAAAAAAAGTTCTGGCTTATTTCACGTATCTGTCGGCACAAGCAGTGTTTAATCCCTGATTCACTGCCAGACAAAATACTCAGCAAGGCATTGTTTTCTGGAACTGGTCATGCAAGCTTTAGAATGGAGTGACAGGGAGCTCCATACAAAGACCACAAGGTCAGCACTCTTCTGGAAACTAAGCTTCATTTACCAAAATCGGACATCCGACCGTATTCATCGTATCTCTATTGTGCAAATTGAACATTTTATGCAAATACACAATTTAGCATTTGTGAAGTTTACATTTCATCCCAAAAAGGTAAAAAAAATATTAATTATAGAAAAATATTATAATCTAGTTTTAAATGGGAGTGAGGAAAAATGCAAACAGCTAAATAAAAAAAAATACATATATGGTGTAGTGCTACCCGGCTAGGAAGCCGCTTGGAAATTCTGGGTTGTCTGTTCTGGACCTTGACTCCATGACTGGTGTAAGGCTGATATATTACCTGCCCTGACCATAACCCCATTCCAAACAACCCCATTACTTAAACAACCCAATTACTAAACTAATGAAACACATGACACTGTCTGGATTAAATGGCCAACAAAGGCCGCTTTATTAAATCCAAACAACAAAAATTGTATAAAAATAACTTTTATTTATATATATATATATATATATATATATATATATATATGGGTAATTTGTGGTCGATAGTCAAAATAAAGATACAGCACCTCATCCCTTAATTGAGTAGAAAGAGGGAATGGAAGAGTATGGGACTATTGCGGTGCCAAAATAGAAACCAAACAAAGCAGATATATAAAAATAAAAAAGTTTTTTATTAATTACACAAAGATAAAAAATTAGTTCAAACATATGGGCAATACCTTAATAGTGTGGGAGCAAAACATTAAGATACAAGCCAGTGGTCAGGTCTTCCCAACTAGTTTCGCCAATCCTTTGGCTTCATCAGGGGATTTATGACGTGACCATCACAAAGAGTTGCTCCGAAGCTGCCCAGTGAACCAAATAGGAAACCCAAATCGCCTAAAAGCAAGTTCAGATCCGGGAGCCCTCTGGTAGTGGCTAGAGGGACTTGCAGTTAAAATAAAAGAAAGGCAAGGACGCTGGACTGGTTTCTAGTACAGGTGTATAGCATATATCCAGTTAGATTGGGTACCCAGCAGTGGCGTAACTAGAGACTTCAGGGCCCCGGTGCAAGGAATCATGAAGGACCCCCCCGAAAAGCCTGATTTTGATACTTAATTTTTTCACACTGTACAACAAAGTAAACAACTCTGTTTCTGATTTCACTTGGGGGGGGGGGGGGTCTGCGGCGACAGTGATGGTGCCATCCTCTCCCACCACCACCTGTGCCTCTTACTAATCCCATCCCCCCACCACTGATCTCATCCCTACCTCTGTTGTAGAAGTAATAGGGGGATAGGGATGAGATCAGTGGTGGGATGAGATCAGTAAGAGGCACGGGTGGTGGTGGGAGAGGATGGAACCTCCACTGCCACCACAGCCACCCCTCCTCAAGTACCACCGCTACCACCTCCCTCAAGTATCACTGCTTCCACCCCCCCCTCAAGTACCAGCGGTACTTGGCTGCGGCAGCGGTGTTGGTGCCATCCTCTCCCACCACCACCCGTGCCTTTTAGGGATCCCATCCCCCCACCACTGATCTCATTCCTATCGCCCCTATCACCTCTGTTGTAGAAGTAATAGGGGGATAGGGATAAGTTCAGTGGTGGGGGGATGGGATCAGTTAGAGGCACAGGTGGTGGTGGGATAGGATGGCACCACCACTGCCAACCCCCCTCAAGTACCACCACCGCCAACTCCCTCAAGTATCACCGCTAGCACGTATCACCGCTACCACCCCCTCAAGTACCACTGCAGCCACCCCCCTCAAGTACCAGTGGTGGTACTTGATGAGGGGGTGGTAGCGGTGGTACTTGAGGGGGGTGGCAGCAGTGGTACTTGAGGGGGGTGGCAGCAGTGATACTTGAGGGGGGTGGCAGCAGTGGTACTTGAGGGGGGGTGGCAGCAGTGGTACTTGAGGGGGTGGCAGCAGTGGTACTTGAGGGGGGGTGGCTGCAGTGCTACTTGAGGGGGGTGGCAGCAGTGGTACTTGAGGGGGGGTGGCTGCAGTGCTACTTGAGGGGGGTGGCTGCGGTGCTACTTGAGGGGGGGGTGGCTGCGGTGCTATTTGAGGGAGGGTGGCTGCGGTGCTATTTGAGGGGGGGTGACTGCGGTGGCGGTGCCATCCTCTCCCACCACCACCTGTGCCTCTTACTGACCCCATCCCCCACCACTGATCTCATCCCTATCCCCCTATCCTATCACCTCTGTTGTAGAAGTAATGGGGGGATAGGGATGAGATCAGTGGTGGGGGGATGGGATCAGTAAGAGGCACAGCCAGGTGGTGGAGGAGGATGGTATCAATTGCTGAGCTGAGTGATCTCTGACTGTCACTTTTGATTGACTTACCGTCAGTTATCCCCCACTTTCTGTTCTGTGGCCTGCCCTGGGTCACTCTGTCCCCTTCACTGTGCGGCCGTGCTGTGCCTTCTCCCGCCAGGATGCCTTGCCTCATGCCTGGGACACCGGGTGGGTACACGCGCGCACGCTGCTGCAGAGTCCGCCCCGCCTCCCTACATCTGTCTGTGTCTCTGGATAGGCGGAGGCGGAGGCGGGGGCGGGGACGGTCCACAATCTCAGTCAGTGTGAGAGACGCTGCCTCAGCCTCTGCATTGTTTTTCTCAGGCTCGCGGCTGAACGAACAGCATGCAGTGCGCACCGCATCAGCCAATAAACAGTGTGACAGTCAGGTGGGCCCCCCCGGACTTACAGGGCCCGGTCGCAGCTGCGACTGTTGCGACTATGAAAATTCCGCCACTGGTACCCAGGTTTGGATGCAAAGCTGGTTGTTGCCCAGTTCCTAGGCGGCACTAGTTGATGATACAGCGTCCCTGCAAAAAAATGTTTTATCTTTGTGTAATCAATAAAACTTTTTTATTTTTATATATCTGCTTTGTTTGGTTTTTATTTTGGCACTGCAATAATCCCATACTCCTCCATTCCCTCTATATATATATATATATATATATATATATATATATATATATATATATATATATATATATATATAACATATTTATTACCAACATATTTTAACCAGAAACATTTTACTGCTACGTCTGAGGTTCCTGAAAAAAGGTCCCACTATATTATCGGCTGACCACCACCACAACCACAGCATCCTGGCCCCTAGAAGCAATCCATTTAGCAGAGGTACAAATGCATACCTCCTTCTTGCACCTTCAGCTCGATGAGTCCATATTACCAGGAGGGATGAGCGCAGTGCATTGCTGGCTGATGATTAGCCAAGCATGCACTATGACCCGCATGCTTGGCCAAACACAGCTTGCAAAAAACGGAGAGCCATAATTGGCCAAATCCAGGGTGGCTTTGGCCAATTATGGCTCAGGGGGTTTAGTACACGCCCCACACTATAAAAGGCCGCCTGCAGGTCGGCCTTGTGTAGTGTGTTGCGGTGGTTAAGAGAGAGAAGACAGAGAGAGAGAGTGTCATTTTTTTGTAGGTAGATAGAGCAGGCAGGCTAGTCAGTTAAAGTTACAGTGTGTAGAGGATATATATGCATCCCAGGTGTTGTATATATATTTATACACCGTATATTTTAGCTAGATCCGCTCTTCCTAATTTACTGACAGCCAGGCAGGTGATTGTGCTAGCTGCAGTATTCTCACGTGGTGTACTGCCTTTGTCCTCTGCAGTGTGCATCTAAAGCTACGTGGTGTGTGTACTGCCTGTGTCCTCTGCTGTGTGCACCTAAAGCTATGTGATGTGTGTACTGCCCATGTCCTCTGCAGTGTGCACCTAAAGCTACGTGGTGTGTACTGCCTGTATCCTCTGCAGTGTGCACCTAAAGCTACGTGGTGTGTACTGCCTGTGTCCTCTGCAGTGTGCACCTAAAGCTACGTGGTGTGTACTGCCTGTGTCCTCTGCAGTGTGCACCTAAAGCTACGTGGTGTGTGTACTGCCCGTGTCCTCTGCAGTGTGCACCCAAAGCTACGTGGTGTGTGTACTACGTGCCCATTTCACAGGCATACTATAGACACCCAGCAGGTACTGCATATTAGGCTTTAAACGGTCGGTCCGTTCGAAGGTTCTGGTACAAACCGAACAGGGGGGTGTTCGGCTCATCCCTAATAACCAGTTAGGGAAAGGTATCCATACCAAGATAGTTCCCAACCCATACCACACCAGATAGTATATATCCATATATATATATACATATATATCCATATATATATATATATACATATATATATATATATATATATATATATATATATATATATATATATATATATATACATAGCCAGGGCGAGTGAGGAGCGGGGGTGAACCAGGCTGACAGTTTCTTGGCTGAAGCGATCAGCCAGGAAACTGTCAGCTGAGGGACACAGAGAGCGGCAGGGCTGGACTGCCCTGGCGCCGCTTTGAGCCGAGGCTGCAGCGCTCTCCTTCTCCTCCTCTTGTATCTCACACACAGCGTGCATCTTCCACTGTGTGTCATGGAGCGGGGTCTGTGTTTGGCGGCGCGATGTGACAAGGTCTCGCCCCCCTAGACCAGCTAATGTGATAGTAGATTGAATCGGTGTTCTGCCTATCACATTAGCCGGTCTAGGGGGGCGGGACCTTATCACACCGTGCCGCCAAACAGAGACCCCGCTCCATGATACACAGCGGAAGATGCACACTGTGTGTGAGATACAAGAGGAAGAGAAAATATCAAAAACAATTCTGCGCCAAAAAAAATATTTATATATATTATTAAATATATATTATATTATTAAACAATAATTTGGGTGCCCATGTAAAGGTCCCAAACACACGATGTGTGCTATGCTGCTCCCCTAGAAAGTGATGAAGTGTAAGTGACTTCTATCTGATGCGTGCTAAAACGTGTACTGGGGGCGCTATGGAGTAATATGTAATTACACAACTTATCCTATAATATGCAACAACAAGTAAATTAATAAAAATGTGTCCTGTTGTACGTGATAAATCAATCAATAAATCAATGGTAAATAATAAAGTCCCATTAGTGCAAACAAAGATAGAACATCAATGCTCGAATATCCTCTAGATATATTTCTTGCTGTGATACAAAAACCGTCTCCGGTCGTGCAAACTTAATTGATCTTCCACCACCTGGATAATTAGTACGACACCCAATGTGCACAAGTAGTAAATTGTGCTCACCAGACCTGATTGACCTCTTTAGAGAAAAAGACGGTCAGATGCGCTTGAGCAGGATAATGCCTGCAGACATATAAATCGACTGGAGCATGTACGATACCTCACCCTCGGAATGTTGAGATTTTAGAACATGGAATACAAACAGAGAGCTTCCATAGTGCAACGCTATGTTATTAAAATAGGATAAAAACACCAGCCAATTGGCTACTCACATAAAAAGTGCCCTTCTCCCGGCACTGGGGCTGCAAGCTTTGATAAAAAAACACTGTCTTTCCCACCTCTGTGGTGGCGTGCGTTTCACCAGCTGCTGACACTATCCAGACGATCGGGAAGTGACGTAGGACATAGTACACATGACCAGGTTCCGCCGCCGACTTACGTTTCGTAAAGTTACGTTTTAGTTACGGCAAAATAACTTAGGATCAGGTTCTGTACCACTAAACAGGTATTAACACAAGAATCAGTAAATTCAGCAATAAACAGTGCATACAATGTTAACTGCAATGTGAATAATAACCCTACAACTGGGCTACAGTGTACTTTAAAGGAATGGTTAGGGTATGGTGTAGCGTCCACTGAGAGCTACCTCCTAACTAAGAAAGGGGCAAGGGTCTCTGTGTAGCAACTGTAAAGGCAGTTTTTAGTCCAGGCTCTTTACCCGGCTGGCGTTGGGGCCCAATAACACCATTGGCACGCTTGTCAACAGTTACTAAGAGCTGCAGGCAGCAACAGATCTATAAAGTAGCTGTGGAGTCAGTTCCTGTGTAGTCAGGGCTCAGTCTCTAATAATAGCAACAAGTCATGGTCACAAGGCCCTCTCACCAAACCCTGTCACACAGTAGCAGTGGTTCCTCTGGTTAGGTGTCCTCATTCTGGGTTGTCTGGGGCAATTTTGGTGTGTAGCACAGCAAAGTCCGTATTCTGGAAGTGGCTCCATCCCTCAGCCCATATTTGCATCGTTAGAGTCAGACATATGCCCCTAACCACAGGTAACTGCTGAATGTGTGGATACATGCATATAGAGACTTACAGCAATGAAGAGCTGTGGCACCTGTCAGGCCTCGTACACACGACCGAGTTTCTCGGAAAAAACAGCAAGAAACTTGCTGGGAGATATTTTTTTGCAGAGGAAACCGGTCGTGTGTACATTTTCGTGGAGGAAGCTGTCGAGAAACTCAACGAGCCAAAAAGAGACCAAGTTCTCTATTTCCTTGACGGGAATGGAGAAACTTGCCTTCCCATTGAGAACGTCATATTGTGACGAAACGCGTCTGGGACGGAGTGCAGTGACGTCACCGCGTACAGGAAGGGCTCCTGTTAGATGCCGGCCGGCATATGTTTACTCACTCTCTATTTACCTTCGCCTGTAAGTAGTTTTATCCTTTTTATTAAAACCTGCTAGTGCATACTACCCTATGTGCGGTCTCCTTCCTTTTATGTTGGCACTGACCGGGCTGTGACATGCTATGAGGACGAATATCGCTAGTATATGTTGCTGCATTCCATCGTGGATCTCTTAAAGGGGCCGTGACCTGGTGTATTCCTGGCTGCTATCCGGTGCTTTGGAAGTATCCTGTAGTAATTTGAATAACGCTGTTATCAAATTACCTTCTGGTAAGCCTCAGTCCATATGGTGGCGGGTCACAACTGTCAATCATCTTCACACTGGGTGCTGTCCGGGTTGGAATTTTCGTTTATGGACTTTGTTATTGGAACTTTTTAAACAATTTGTTTATGTTTTTGCACTCATATGGTGCACATTTTTTCTGGGTTTCACCTATAGAAAACACAAAAGACTTCACTGTTTATACTATCATATTATTGGTTGGCGCAATTTTTTCCTTTTTATACGAGTTCCTCGACAGCCTGACAAGGAACTCGACGAGGTAAACGATGTGTTTCGCCCATCGAGTTCCTCGGTCGTGTGTACGAGGCTTCAGTCTGACATTCAGTTGAACAATCTGAGCAAACTCCATGGATCAGAACAGCATAACATTTCTGCATTATACTTGCTGTAGGAATCCACAGGAGGGCATGTTTTGCCAATGTGGATGGGGCCTAAACTTGCTTCATTGTATCTAAAAAATAAAAAGTGTTGGATGGAGCTGGGCTTTAATACAATTGTCTGGTTTTATTGCTGCCTTTGTCCACACTAGAAAAACTCACTTTCTGGCCTGAAGACTCAAATGTCAAGTTTTATGGGAATTTTTTCTAGTTCTAGTGACAAAAGTCAAAAAGAGGATATCTATGCCACTTTATGAGGTTTGTGTTAGGGGCAGTAGGTGGGCGTCCCAGTGGGGACACAGACAGCAATACAATTTTTACCAAAATCCGTTTGAATCACATCATTTATCAGTTAAAGATACGTTACTTGGGAAGCATAAAAATGTTTCATTTCGGGGGAAATGTAATAGTCATAGAGTCTAAAGCCAAAAAAAATACACGTAACTAGAACAAATACAGTATAATATCACGCTTGTCTACTGCCATGAAATGTATGCAGTTGGCTCTTGATGGGATTTACTGGAGTTAATTTTTTTATATATTCAAAGTAAGGTCCCATGTTTTACTATTTAACAGATACACTACAAAACTGTCTTTGCTAGTAATGTTATGCTCTTGAGGCTGCTTTGTGCCCTCCTATTTAAATAACTGTTTTATGATGTGTTTTAGACTAACTACTGGTGAAAAACCCATTAAGCACATGCTTTATACAAATCTACAATCATATATTTAAAGTACAGTACTTATCATCTGCTAGGTGTAAGCAGAAAACATGTATTGCACATAAAGTATTTTTACCATTTTTTAACCGCTTCAGCCCAAGAAGATTTTACCCCCTTCCTGACCAGAGCACTTTTTTCAATTCGCATCATTTAACTGACAATTGCGCGGTCGTTTACGACGCTGTACCCAAACAAAATTTTTTACCACAAATAGAGCTTTCTTTTTGTGGTATTTTTTAGATCACATCTGCAGTTTTAATTTTTTGCGCGAAAAACAGAAAAATAGCAACAATTTTGAAAAAAACAAAACAATATTTTTTACATTTTGCTAAGTTTAAAATATATATATATATATATATACATATATATATATATATATATATATATATATATATATTAGGGCTGTTACTGATTAAAATTTTTGTGTTCGATTAATCGTTTTTTTTTTAATCGATTAATCGACTAATTTCGATTAATTAACGCACATACAGATACAACTACTTTATCTGATCTCCTTGCATTGCAACTCTGCATTAGTCAGTGGTAAATGTGGTATACACTATATACAATCACTCGACACTAGTTGGTTTCCACAATCCATGACTTCCCCCCCATACCGTAATATCCACCTCTTCCCCCCCATACCGTAATATCCACATCTCCCCCCATACTGCAAGAATATACACATCTGCCCCCCATACTGTAATATACACATCTGCCCCCATGCTGTAATATACACATCTGCCCCCCCCATACTGCAAGAATATACACATCTGCCCCCCATACTGTAATATACACATCTGGCCCCATGCTGTAATATACACATCTGCCCCCATGCTGTAATATACACATCTGCCCCCATGCTGCAAGAATATACACATCTGCCCCCATGCTGCAAGAATATACACATCTGCCCCCATACTGCAAGAATATACACATCTGCCCCCATGCTGTAATATACACATCTGCCCCCATGCTGTAATATACACATCTGCCTCCCATACTGCAAGAATATACACATCTGCCCCCATGTGTATATTACAGCATGGGGGCAGATGTGTATATTCTTGCAGTATGGGGGCAGATGTGTATATTCTTGCAGTATGGGGGCAGATGTGTATATTAAAGCATGGGGGAAGATGTGTATATTACAGCATCTGCCCCCATGCTGTAATATACACATCTGCCCCCATGCTTTAATATCCACATCTGTCCCCATGTTTTAATATCCACATTTGTCCCTATGTTTTAATATCCACATCTGTCCCCATACTGCAAGAATACACATACACCGGCTCATAAGTATAAATGAAGCATCTGCCCTCATACTCCAGAAATATATACATCTGCCCCCATAATGTTACTTACCTGACTATACATCAGGCAGGCAGACCCGTCCGCAGAGTAGCTGATGGACACGGCGGTGCGCAAGGGAAGATGATACAAGCAGGCAGGCGAGTGATGATGACGTCAGCGCGCCGCTACTCAGCTGCCGCCGGGTGGACCAAGATAGCCGCGGCTCCGGAGCTAGGCCGAAGCCGCGGCCTTTCCTATGGGCGAGACCGCAGAGCTCACTCCGCGGATCTTCCTTGATCAAATTTTTTTTAATCGATCAAAGAAATTAACGATTAATCGACCAATTAATCGTTATTTTCCACAGCCCTACATATTTTTGGTAAAAATATATATATATATCGCAATAAGCGTATATATTGATTGGTTTGCACAAAAGTTATAGCATCTGCAAACTATGGGAAAGATTTTTGGAATTTTTATGGCATTTTTATTATTTTTTTTTTTACTAGTAATGACGGTGATCTGCAATTTTTAGCGGTACTGCAACGGACAGTTCGGAGACTTTTGACACTTTTTTGGGACCATTGGCATTTATACAGCGTCAGTGCTATAAAACTGCACTGATTACTGTGTAAATGTCATTGGCAGGGAAGGTAAAACAAGAAGAAAAGAGCCTCTGAGTATTCTGTGTTTAATATTTGAGATAAAAAGTATCCAGCACTTACATCATAAATAGCAATGGTGAAGTCCAGGAAGCTGGTATAAAACTAGGCTGACGACCAATGGAGCCAGGACCGGGAGATGTTGTCATCTGTACCAGATTACTGCAGCCGCTCGGAACCAGGGGGAGCCGACTGTGTCCGTGATGATGAAATTCTGCTGGGCTGGAGTCTCGTGTGCTGGCGTGTGACGTCAGTTGGACGGGGGCCGAGAAGGACCACAGCGCGTTTCAGAGCGTGCGCGAGTCAGGGAGCAGACCTGCGCACTCTTTCTTCAAGCTGCAGTAATCTGGTACAGATGACAACATCTCCCGGTCCTGGCTCCATTGGTCATCAGCCTAGTTTTATACCAGCTTCCCGGACTTCACCATTGCTATTTATGATGTAAGTGCTGGATACTTTTTATCTCAAATATTAAACACACAATACTCAGGCCTCGTACTCACGACCAAACATGTCTGCTGAAACTGGTCCGCGGACCAGTTTCAGCGGACATGTTCGTTCGTGTGTAGGCAGTAACGTACAGAATTCCAGCAAACAATCGTCGGCCAGACCGTTTTCCAACGAACAACTGTTTCCTGGTCTTGCTTTAAAACAGTCTGCTGGAATCGTGTCCGTCAGACATGTTCGGTCGTCTGTACACAAAAGCAGCGTACAAAAACCCCGCGCATGCTCAGTCCAAATGAGGAGACGGGAGCGCTCGTTCAGGTAAAACTCGCGTTTCTTTGGGATATGGCACATTCGTCATTAGAAACCTTTTATTCTAGCAAGAGAACAATGTCTTAAAAAGGCGCACTAAACCACATTTTAAAGCCTCGTTTGATTAATTCTTCTCTTGCTAGAATAACCCCGTTCTCTTGCTGATGCAATTTCAATAGAGTTGTCCCATACTGAAATGTCACATTTCTTGCTTGTGATGTAATCCTTTAATAATGTTTTCTATGCCAGACGTGTGTTTTGGTTGGTGGTCCTCCATAATTTAGAGTATTCATTTTTGTAAAGGAATGTGCATTTTTTTAATTTCTTTTTTTGTTTCTAGTTATGTCACCATTTAAACTATTTTTTTTTTACATGTATTTTTAATTTTTTTTTTTTTTTTTTGGTGTTTCATTAGAGAATATTAAACCATGTTGGCACACCAAATGTCCCCCCCCCCCCCAAGGAGTGTGTCCTTTGTAAATTACCCATTGTATATTTATTAAAGGTTTGCTGCCTAATAATCCCCACAGTATATCAAACAATAGACATGTTTTCAAATGAAAGCAAAAGGCCTTTTATTCTGGCAAATGTCATCACAAAAAAATAAAAAGAACGGCAGCACTAGAATAGATAGCAAACTATATGCAAACTTGCATTTCCAACATGGTGAAGGATAAACTTCCAAGCCTCAGGAGCCAAACACAAAAATATTAAGCAGCAGCACACAAACAAAGGAACCCAAACTGTGGTAGTACAAACAAGATGTCCTTTATGTGGAAGGAAATGGAAGGCAGAAAATCAACGTTTCCTCCTCTTTCCAGCCTTCCCTCCAGGCAGCCTTCCAGCGGATCGAACACGGGGTCTTGCAGGTGGGGTTGATGTGGCAGCAGGAGGATGGTGTTCCGCAAGCCGGGCCGGGTCACATAGCCCAGTGTCTGGGGTCAGCAGGCCCCTCTGCATCCACCAAAGTACCTGGTTCATCAGGGCCTTTGCCAGTCTTCTCTGGTCCTCCTCCCCTTCATTTAAATCATGGGCCAATGAGGCACTGAAGGCCTCTGTGGGGTTGAGGGGGGCCCTCATGATGGCGCTTGCCTCCTGGATCATGCGGAGGCTTGCCTCCTCCACAGGCCTCAACTGCCTCCTTCGGCCTGATGGCCTCACCTGGGGGGGAGAAGACTGGCTGGTGGTGGTTCTCCTGGCCGGGTGGACCTGCTGCAGGCCACTGGGCCCAGCCTCCTCCTGGCTGCCACTGACCCCGGCCTCCTCCTGGCTGCCACTGACCCCGGCCTCCTCCTGGCTGCCACTGACCCCGGCCTCCTCCTGGCTGCCACTGACCCCGGCCTCCTCCTGGCTGACAGACACCTGAGGATCTGCCACCTCCTGGCTGATCTCTTCTTCCTGTGTGTAAAAAAAAGGAATTTTTTTACAATTTCGCTAAATAAAACCACACTCATTTTCATGTTTTTCGTTCAGTATTTTCTGTTCATTATTACTTGAATACACTCTACTTCTGACCCCTGCAGTTGTCATCCCTGACACCTATTTGTCTGTACACCTTTTTGTTTGTTTTTTTCCAGCTTGGTTTTTTTTTTTCAATATCTAATCATTAATCCACCAAGAATTATTTAGCCCATAAATATAGAGGAAACTACTATACCTCCTCATCGAAGGGTGGCAGATCTGCATCTCTGTCAGCCAGGCCCTCTTCCTCCGACTCTGCAGGGCTGTGGTCATCTGGGGAATGTCCGCTGGAAGGTAGCATGGAGGAAAGGTTGGAAGAAAGACTGGACATCGTTTTCCTGCCTTCCATTTCGTCCCGCAAAAAAGCCATCTGTTTATAATACCACAGTTTGGGTTCCTTTGCTTGTCTTGCTGCTGCTCCCGATTTTTTGATTTTATTAGCTTTGTATGCTCTCCTGTATGTGCTTCTGAGGTTGGCAAGTTTATCCTTCACCATGTTGGCAGTGCATCCTGGCACCCAAGTTTGCATATAATTTGCTAGCTCTTCTAGTGCTGCCGCTCGTACCTCTTTATTGCAATATAACGAGTGTTTTGAATTCCACAGGATGGGCGTGTCCTGGTATTTTTGAAGTAAGGCCTCTATAGATTCCTTGCTTTGTAGGAGGTCCATTGCAATTTTTGAAAAATTATATTTCTTTTTGAGTCTAGATTACAAAAACATAAACCACAGAAAAATAAATATTCAAAAGGATCAGCGTTGACCTTGATCTAATATGTGTCTTCAAATTTATTACCTATATCTAATTCCAAACACAGTCTCTCTTGTTTAAACAATGATTGGCAGCTCGGCCGCATTGCTTGTACCAAACATTGATTTGCTAGATGCAGAGCCATTGTTCACATTGCAGTAAATATTTTAAATATATTAAATTAAACAATGCTTACAAATGACAGTTTTCATCTAGGCACTCTTTCATGTGTAAATCTCATACCCCTGACAATGGATGACATAAAAGACACTTCCTAATGACCTCTGTACAACCAACACTTGAACAATACTTTGCCTGATCTGAATACACCATTCAAAAACTTGTCAATGAGGTACAGCATTGTTCACATCTCTATTTTGTGAGGTGTCCAAAAGCATTTGGATACCAAAATAACATTGTGGTACCCCATAGACAGAATAGCTTAAAAAGGGTGCAACCAACAGCCCAAACCCCCATCCCATGTGTCTACATTTTCAAGGCCTCTGCTGATCACATTTTTAAATTCCTTACCTTCCTGTCTCTCGCTCCTCGTTTCTCACGCTCGCCTAATTACCGCGTAAGATGCGTAATCACGGCGTAAACCTTTTTAACACTCCGCGTATTTATGAAACCCCGCCCTCGTCACCTTTGCGAGGCCCCTAATCAATGATTTTAGGAAATATGGCGTTAACTGTGTATGTTCTGGATGCGCTCGAAGATTCTCCGCGTAACGGACGTAAACACGTTGTTTGCATTCTCTACACTCCGCGTATGTATTAAACGCCGCCCTCTTCTCCGCCCATGGCGTAAGAATTCATCTTTTCCACGCCCATAATCTCTGTGGGAAAGGAAAGATGGCGATGTCACACGAGCGGGCACGATGCTCTCATGCCACAAGTGAAGGGACAGAGGCAGGGACGTCCCGATCAAGGAAAAGAAGATATAAAGCCACTAATATGCGGTTCCAGGAAATGGTGGAGTTAGTTTACATCATGCGAAAAAAGGACTATGATGGTGAATTAGGGCCATACAAGACCCCTAACCGCCGAAAGGCACATATTATGGACAAGGTGGCGAGGAGAATGCAGAGGATGTTTGGGATCACCAGGTCCAAGGAACAGCTGAGGAAACGATGGTCAGACTTAAAATTGAGGGAGCCACATCAGATGAAGAAAATACTTAAAATTCTGCGTAAAAGTAAGTAAATATATATTGGGTTTGGGGGGGGGGGGGGGGGGGATTGTCTGCAATAATGTGTTGCCATGTATATTTCACCATCTGCCTCCTTGGCCTGCTTGTAATTTTAAAGACATGTTGTTATTTATTTTTTAGAACATAAATAACTACATATTTACAAACAGTGTTCTTAGTAAACAACGTAACATCACATAGTTTATCAGAAAGGCTCGGTTATTCCAGGAACAACACACCTGGACATGGCTCACTGGCCAAAAACTTTGTTTGTAAACATTGTGTAAAAGCTAGTTCTATAAAAAAAAAGAAGGAGAATGGGAAAGGCAAACAGGATTCATTCTAAAAACAGTGGTAATAAAGCAGATGTTTTCACATCTGCAATGCAGAGCACCTGTGTCTCCCCAAATCAAAAATGGGTTTTGGTAGGGTATCCCAGAAATACAGTTTAGGGGGGACATCCATGTGTGTCACTTTGCTAAAAAGGGGCAGGATCAGAGCTTGCCATATAGAAGTAATTGCAAAATGTAGGTTTGGTGAAAGATAAAAGTAACTAAATGAAAGCATCTTCTAAGCAATGTGTGCGATTTATGCTCTCCAATATCTGTGTGCTGATGAGTCTACATTTTTTTTGGTTTATTTCAGGGGAAAGAAGTCGCCAGCATTTGGAGGAGGCAGAGAGGGCCAGACAAGGCCAAAATCTGCCATCTCAACATGTGGAGGAGGAGGAGGATGTGGAAGGAGAAGAGGATGTGGAAGGAGAGGAGGATGTGGAAGGAGAGGAGGATGTGGAAGGAGAGGAGGATGTGGAAGGAGAGGAGGAAGGAAGAAAGGAGGAAGGAAGAGAGGAGGAAGAAGTAATTTTGGACTTAGAAGTCATAGCAGATGAAGGGCAAGTGGCGGAAGAACAATTTGGCGAATTGAAAGAAGGTGGATTGATGGATGAAGGAGGAGTCCAAGATGATGGGGAAGTGGTGGAAGAAGGAGGAGTGATTGAAGATGATGGGGAGGTGGTGGAAGAAGGAGGAGTGATAGAAGATGTCGAAGAGGTGGAAAGGAGAAGCCCATCAGGTCAGTGTCACCCTAGCTTGATTCCAAAAAACATATGTAGATAGGCCTCATTGAAAAATAATATTGTAAATGCAATTTTTTTTTTGTTGGTTTAGGGGAGGAGGATGGTGTGCCAAGATTTTCACGTGCAAGTGCTGCTATAATTATTCAGCAGGTAATGGAGTGCAGCACTGAAATGCACAATATGCGTGAAAGGATGTTTCTCATGGAACAGAATGTAACAAATGTCCTTTTGGAATGCAGCACGGAAATGGACAATATGCGGCAAAGAATGATGGTAATCGAAGCAAATTTTAAGAACATTATTGACATGATGGGCCGTGTCAAAGACTGAAACACCCCCCGCCCATCCCCCGCCCCCACAAACATTTTAACAGTTTGAATAATGAATACGCCAAAATTTGAAGATACACACACAGTGTGCCAACATGTGCTATCTGCCATCACAGAATATCTAATGTCTGTGCTTTGTGGGTCCAACCCCCTCCTCCATCCTCAAGTAGTTGAGAGGAAGGGTTTGCTCCCACAAAACACAGACATTGATCACCCATGATGTCAGATAGCACATGTGGCCATTTGTCTGTTGAACCAATGACATTTGGCGAGTTTGCACTGAATGTGTGTATCTTCCAATTTTGGCGTGTTCCAGTGTGAAAGCACACCATGACTGACTGCTGTTGTGAGTTTTTATATTTTTTGAATTTGATTTTGTTACTTTTTGACCATGTTGAACATTTTGGGATACTATAAAGTTTAGACCATAAAGAATAAACAACGCCAAAAATTATTTTCAATATATATATAGAATTATAAATCTCTCTAATCACTGAATTTAGTGAAGTAGAGATTTGACTCCAAATTCTCACCCAAAAATTTTGTTTTAGAAAAACACACCAAAAACAAGAAAAATGGTTACAAAATTATTGTTTTTTGTGCCTAAAAAATATGGCCAAAAATAAATTTAAGGCGGTAAACACCCCACCAAATATAATCTATATATATATATATATATGTAAACAATAAATCTAACTATATTTGAGGAAAAAAAAAGTGAACTTGTTAATAAATGTATAATCTGCATAATATTTTTGGTTGAATTACCTGAAAAAAAAAAAAAATTTTTAAAAAATTTTGAAGACTCCTAAGTACAAAAGCAGGGAGTAATGAAAAAAATCAAAAAATTTTTTTGGGGTCATGAACAAGCAAAAATAAAAAAAAATTGACCTCAACATTTACAAATGGAGTTGCTTCTTATTTCTAGACTCAATACCCTGTTTGTAGATGAGTGAATACTGTGCAAAATGTGGTTAGTTACTAAAAGTGGAGAAATCAATTATGCATTACAATTGAAGAAGTTAGTTAGAGAACCAGGAAGACAGAAAAAGAGAAAAAGCATTAATGACAAACAACTGTATAAAGTCCAATGGTCTAATTATTTATTATTTTTTAGAATATTCCTTTCTTTGGGGGCCGAATTAGAAAGAAATATGATCTGGCATAGCAATGGCCCCCCGACCCATGAAGTACTCAACATATTTGTCGCGTACCTCACGAGCTGATTGGGGGGCCAAGCCAGCGCGACCAGTGTCCAGCCCGGGAAGGGGATCTGAGGGTAGTCTTGCCTCAGAACCGATGTCGGGTAGGTACGTCTGGGAGTGCCTGCGTAAAAAGTTGTGCAAAATGCAGCAGGCAAATACAACGGTGTCCAATTTATATTCCGCCAGATGTATCGATGTCCTGAACAGGCGGAACCGGTTGGTGAGTATCCCAAAGGCATTCTCGACTACCCTCCGAGCCCTGGCCAACCGAAAATTAAACACACTCCTCTCTGAGGTGAGGGTCCTCTGGGGAAAAGGCCGCATGAGGTGAGGACCAAGCCCGAAAGCCTCGTCCGCTAGGAACACAAACGGAAGTCCTTCCACATTATCTTCATCTGGTGGCAATGCCAGACCACCAGCTTGGAGACGATCATAGAAATCAGTCCGTGCGAACACTCCCCCATCAGACATCCGGCCATTCTTCCCCACGTCCACATATAGAAACTCATACTGTGCCGACACCACCGCCATCAACACAATACTATGATAACCCTTGTAATTATAATAGTAGGACCCCGAGCGGGGTGGGGGCACAATGCGGACGTGTTTCCCATCTATTGCTCCACCGCAGTTTGGAAAATCACACCGCTGGGCAAATTGGGAAGCCACAGACTGCCATTCCTGTGGTGTGGAGGGTAGCTGTGGGGACAAACAAAATTAGAGATTTAGTACTTTGTAACAAATACATCCTACAAGCATCCTTGTGACAGTTCACAGTATTAAAATTGCATTAGAAAAATGTGCATGGAGAATTTGGAAAATGAAATATATAGGGCCACTTCATTAAGAGACTCCACAGCCCTCTGATGGGGACAATAAAAGTTTGAAGGGGGGGGGGGGGGGGAAAAACCCCAAAAAGTCCTGTTTGAAAAAATGGCAAGGTGGGTTTGTCCCTAGGATAGCATGCTGGACAGGTTAATATTGGGTAAGGGACAAATATGCAGGTAGGCCAAGAATAAAACATGTAAAGCTGATATCAACATGCATAGGGAGAAAAGCTAACGTTAGTTAAACACACAGCATATCTGGGAAAATAAAAATAAAGTTAGTTGGCCACATTATTAGAGCCAGGAAACTTACCTTAATATACTCCTCATGCATAACTTTGATGATGGCAGCACACGTGTCCGGTATGATGACCCCAAGCGCCTGCGGAGAGATGCCTGTCGAGAACTTGAGGTCCTGCAGGCTCCTCCCAGTCGCCAGGTACCGCAACGTGGCAATAAGCCTCTGCTCGGCCGTGATGGCTTGGCGCATCACAGTGTCCTGCCTCGTGATATAGGGGGACAGAAGATCCAGCAGACGGTTGAATACGGGGTCCGTCATGCGGAGAAAATTCCTAAAGTCATTAGGATTATTCTCCTGGAGTTCCCTAAGCAGAGGCATATGTGAGAACTGGTCACGCTGGCGCAACCAATTCTTGGTCCAGAAACGCCTCCGCCCCCTGTTTCTGGCCAAAGTACTGGACAAATGAACATATCCAGCAGCCATCCCATAAACAGCACCAACTCGCGAAAATTGACGCTGCTGCTCCATCATGGCTTCAAACCGGCCGGCTGGTCAGTCAAGAACACACTGAAACAGAAAGCACTCGCAAATCCAGCACTACCTGCGACAAACGCGCGACAAACAGATACGAGCGCACAGGATGCAACTGCTAAAGCAGAAACAACCTGCTTGCCTATAGCCGAATGACAACTACGTTACCGCAAGCACACGCACTGAACCCGTGAATACACGCTGTCAAAGCCTGGAGACCGAGAAGCGCGAATCAGCTCTAACCAAACCTTCACTAACACGAGCAAACACGTAACTAGCAAAAGAGGAACAGAGGGCGGCGCCATTAACTTTGGTCTTCCCCTTTATAGTGACGTCGTACGTAGTTTACGTGCACGCGTTCCGGTACGACGGGAATTTGGTCCGCTGGTGTGTACACGCCAGCGGAACAAAACACAAATCAGCCTTGTACGCCGGAAACTGTCGGGCAGACAGTTTCCAGCGCACAGATCCGGTCGTGAGTACAAGGCCTCAGAGGCGCTTTTCTTCTTGTTTTATCTTTTGCATATCTTGAGCTGGCTTTGCTTCTGGAGAGCTGCCCTGAGCAACTGTAACCACCCACACTGGCCACTTATAGCAACCAATAATAGCCTATTGGCACTTTGCTTGGACTGATTCCTATATGGACTTATGAACCCATGGACTTTTAGACCATATACGCCGCTGTTGTGGTTTTATCCTATCACCAATTATAATAGAATCTTGTCCTATAATTGATTGTTTGCGCAGACACCATGAGCGCAGTAACCAGGGGCGGACTGACCATTGAGTCACTCTGGCACTGCCCGAGGGCCCCATGCCACTAGGGGGCCCCATCAGGGTTGCCAGGCTCAGTAAAACCAGGGACAGTATGTAAAAATCTATGTTTTTTTTTTTAGATCTGTCCCTGATATGTCCGAAACCGACATGCTTTTGATGTGAAAATCCCGAGATTTTAGCTGCCCCGCCTCTGCACTGCCTCCTGGCGTGGTGGCCATCTGTAAGCCCGGGGGCCCCCTAATCTTCTATTGCCCGGGGGCCCCATGAGTTGTCAGTCCGCCCCTGGCAGTAACCCACTGCCATATTGGCAGGGAAAGGTTAACACTAGGGGGCGATCAAGGTGTTAAATGTGTGTTCCCTCAGCATGTTCTAACTGTGTGGGGATGTGAGTGACTAGGAGAGAAGCCATATGGTTTTTCATACTTTGTAGGAAGAAACTATATGGCTCCTCTCCTCTGACAGCATAGGAATTTGTGTGTTTACACACACAAATCCCCGTGCTGGCGCTCGTGCATGCGCCACACGCATCAGGTCCCCCCACTGTGCAGCGCCTGTGCACCCTCTGATGGCCAAAAGCCACATTTATATATATATATATATATATATATATATATATATATATATATATATATATATATACAGTACATACACATACTCAATATTGTCAAAAGTATTGGGACACCTGTCCATAAAGACATGGATGAGTGAGTTTGGGTTGGAGGAACTTGACTGGCCTGCACAGAGTCCTGACCTCAACCTGATAGAAAACCAACATCAGTACTTGAACTCACAAATAGGCTTCTGGAACAATGGTCAAACACACTCCTGAACCTTGTGGACAGCCCTCCCAGAAAAGTTAAAGCTGTTATAGCTGCAAAGGGTGGGCCAACTAAATTTTGAACCCTACAGACTATGACTGGGGTGCCATTAAAGTAAAATTAAACGTGTGTGTAAAGGCAGGTGTCCCAATACTTTTGACAATATTGAGTGTGTGTTTATATATATATATATATATATATATATATATATATATATATATATATATAGGGCCAGATTCAGAAAGGAGTTACGTCGGCATATCTCCAGATATGCCGTTGTAACTCCGAATGAGGGCCGTCGCATCTCGGCGCCTGATTCATAGAATCAGATACGCCTCACTGTTGCCTAGATACGAGCAACGTAAGTCTCCTACGCCGTCGTATCTTAGGGTGCATATTTACGCTGGCCGCTAGGGGCGCTTCCGTAGATTTACGCGTAGAATATGCAAATGAGCTAGATACGCCGATTCAGAAACGTACGTCCGCCCAGACGGTAGTTACCCCTGCTATATGAGGCGTAGCCAATGTTAAGTATGGACGTCGGGCCACTTCGAATTTTGCGTCGTTTGCGTAAGTCGTACACGAATAGGGCTGTGCGTAAGTTACGTTCACGTCTAAAGCATTGACTATTTGCGGCTTAATTTGGAGCATGCGCACTGGTATACTTTCATGGACGGCGCATGCGCCGTTCGTTAGTAGCGTCAATTACGTGGGGTCACGATTAATTAGCATACAACACGCCCCCTACCAGCCTATTTTGAATTAGGCAGGCTTACGCCGGCCCATATACGCTACGCCGCCGTAACTTCGGGCGCAAGTTCTTTCTGAATACGGGACTTGCCTCTCAAAGTTACGGCGGCGTGGCGTATATGGGCCGGCGTAAGCCTGCCTAATTCAAAATAGGCTGGTAGGGGGCGTGTTGTATGCTAATTAATCGTGACCCCACGTAATTGACGCTACTAACGAACGGCGCATGCGCCGTCCATGAAAGTATACCAGTTCGCATGCTCCAAATTACGCCGCAAATAGTCAATGCTTTAGACGTGAACGTAACTTACGCACAGCCCTATTCGTGTACGACTTACGCAAACGACGCAAAATTCGAAGTGGCCCGACGTCCATACTTAACATTGGCTACGCCTCATATAGCAGGGGTAACTTCCGTCTGGGCGGACGTACGTTTCTGAATGAGATACGCTACGCCCGCCTAAAGATAGGCATTTGTTTCTGAATCTGGCCCTCTGTATGTAGTCTAACTTACTGTACATTACTGTACATGTTGATCAATGGTTTGAATGCAAAGTGCCTGACCTAGAAACAGGTGAAGATTCTGTGTTTGGCTATATTTCCTTTTTCCTCATCAGACCTTCAGGATATATTAAAGCGGAGGTCCACCCTAAAATTAAAATTCATTCTAATAGCTTCCAAGTAGTCTAAAATAAAATAAAAAAAAAAAAAAAAATCCTGCCTGCAAATTGCGGTTAGCAAATAAATCTGCCTAGGTCCTGGACCGCGTGGGTCTTCGTGGGTCCTGGACTGCGTGGGTCTTCTTCCCTTCCTAAAACGCTTGGCCTCCTGGGAAATGATTGTCATCATTTCCCAGAAGTCTGTGCGCTTTACTCTGCTAAAGAATTGCGTTATTTCCATACAGGAAATGACACGATTAAGGGGTCTGGATTCTGTTATCTGTGTTGTCATAACAATGGGGCGGGACGTTCCTCCCTTGCCGCCCGTTGTCATGACACCAAAGCAAACTAACGGCGCTACGAGCGCCGTTCTTATGTGCATGCGCGAGATCGAGAGGTGCATGCTGGTTACCCAGCATGCACCTCTCTCTGAATAACCAGGAAGACACAGGAACTTCACATGCCCACAGCTATGATGGAAACGTCCACAAGATCGCAGAGAGGATATCAGGTAAGTGTTTCCACTGATATATGTACCGATGGTGATTTTTGAATATGTTTTAAGCAATATTCACTGTAATTATTTTTATATAAAAAAATATGCCCGGAACCCCTCTTTAAATGGGAAGTCCACCCTAACACTATAATCTCTACATCTACAGGCATCCACAATCTAAGACTAACCTATCTAGCCCTGTAAAGAATAAATGCTATACATACATTTTCTGAAGCCACTCCGCTCAGGTCCCACGCTGAGCTGTCAGTGGAAGCAGATGCAGAGGAGGCAGCCGACAACAGAAGCCCCTTAGTAATTCTGTGAGTGACGTCACGTCCCATATATTTCACAGCCGTTGTCGGCTATGTCCTCTGCATAGCTTCTCCCGCTGGAGCCTGGAGCTGGTGAAAGCATTCTTGTATAAATAAAGCCTTGAAACGTAAAGAAAGGTTGCTAATTTAATTACAAAGCTGCCAAATACAGGACATGTTGGGTCATAATCCGGTCCCATGATCCCAACAGGGTTGGACTGGCCATCGGGACTACCGGGAGTTTCCCAGTGGGCCGATGGCTCAGTGGGCCAGTTGTCACTCAGGGGCGTCGGGAGGGGATGGCTAGAGCCCTAAATGGGTCCCCAAAAAGCCCGGAGTCTCGCCCTGAGTGTAAACATCCAGTGATTGGTGGGCAAGCGGGGGTGTGCGGCCGCAGTGAGAGTGGAGCTGTCAAAACTGATGTCGGGGATGTGCGGGGCCAATATGCGGGGGCACCCCCATCCCCGACATCAGTGCTTAGATGTGACAGCTC
Source organism: Rana temporaria (assembly GCF_905171775.1). NCBI lineage: Eukaryota > Metazoa > Chordata > Amphibia > Anura > Ranidae > Rana > Rana temporaria. The sequence goes on from NC_053495.1 coordinate 135,761,148, forward strand.
CACTCTCACTGCGGCCGCAAGCCCCGATACCAAAGTGCACTCTGACAGTCATAATCAGGGCCGGGCTGGGCCGGGATGCAAAGTGGCACTTTCCTCCCGGGCCGCTCTGATTCCCTGTAAAAAGGGCCGCTGTACTGCCAGCTCTGAACTGCGCAGATTAGAATAGGCCGTCGGCCGCGGACCCTGCAGTGCAGTACAGATTTGCTCCCGAGTCCCGCGCACGCCGCTCAATGGCTGGAGATCACGCCGTTATTGGCTGTCAGTGTCATGTCGGATGGTACACAGGGACGGGGCTCTTGGGGAGAAGGCTCAGGCTGCTTGACTCTTGTGACAGGCTGCTGTCTGACGGGGCTGGAAGATGGCAACCTGCGGGAGAGACATGTGCTGTGCTGCTGCTGTCGATAGAGAGAACAACCCCAGAGGAGCTGGTAAGTGTAACCTAACTACTACCACAACCTGCATTCACCCACCCACCCTGCATTCACCCACCCACCCTGCATTCACCCACCCTGCATTCACCCACCCACCCTGCATTCACCCACCCTGCATTCACCCACCCACCCTGCATTCACCCACCCTGCATTCACCCACATACACCCACCCTGCATTCACCCACCCTGCGTACACCCACCCTGCATTCACCCACCCTGCATTCACCCACCCTGCTTTTAGCCACATGCACTCACCCATCCTGCATTCACCCTCATACACCCACCCTTCATTCACCCACCCTGCGTACACCCACATTCACCCATCCTGCATTCATCCACATACACCCACCCTGCATTCACGCACATTTACCCACCCTGCGTACACCCACATTCATCCACATACACCCATCCTGCATTCACCCACCCTGCTTTCAGCCACATGCACTCACCCATCCTCCATTCACCCACATACACCCACCCTCCGTACACCCACATTCGGCCACCCTGCATTCACCCACATTCACCCATCCTGCATTCAACCACATTCACCCACGTACACCCACCCTGCGTACACCCACATTCACCCACCCTGCGTACACCCACATTCATCCACATACACCCATCCTGCATTCACCCACCCTGCTTTCAGCCACATGCACTCACCCATCCTCCATTCACCCACATACACCCACCCTCCGTACACCCACATTCGGCCACCCTGCATTCACCCACATTCACCCATCCTGCATTCAACCACATTCACCCACGTACACCCACCCTGCGTACACCCACATTCACCCACATTCACCCATCCTGCGTTCACACACATTCACCCATCCTGCATTCACCCATCCTGCATTCACCCACATACACCCATCCTGCATTCACCCACCCTGCGTACACCCACATTCATCCACATACACCCATCCTGCATTCACCCATCCTGCGTTCACACACATTCACCCATCCTGCGTTCACACACATTCACCCATCCTGCATTCACCCATCCTGCATTCACCCACATACACCCATCCTGCAATCACCCACCCTGCATTCACCCACCTTTACCCATCCCGCATTCACCCACCCTGCACTCACCCATCCTGCATTCACCCACATACACCCACCCTGCATTTACCCACATACACCCATCCTGCATTCACCCACATACACCCACCCTGCATTCACCCACATACACCCACCCTGCATTCACCCATCCTGCATTCACCCACATACACCCACCCTGCATTCACCCACATACACCCACCCTGCATTCACCCATCCTGCATTCACCCACATACACCCTGCATTGGTCACCATCATCACACCTCTCTCTATTACCCTTCAGGCCAATGTACACTGCATTATATGTCACCATTAAGGATGAGCTCCAGTTTGTTCGCACAGCCCACGTGCAGAGTCCGCCAGGAAGTTGGCACCGCGCTGCGCTAATCACAGGCAGGGAGACATTATCCCGATGCTCGGCTGCAGAAATCGGGAAATGTCTCCCTGCCTGTGATTAGCGCAGCGCGGTGCCGACTTCCTGGTGGGCTCTGCACGTGGAGTGTGTGAACACACCGGAGTTCATCCCTAGTCACCAGACCCTGTGTGTACTCCTCATACCCTGCACATATCCATTACACCTGCTCAACTACAGACGACTAATGCAAAGCTATCCACTCCCTGCAGAGCCCTGACACCACCCATCTAGGGTTGCCACCTCATCCCCTTAAACCCGAACACATGTTAATTACACAGGTTCCGAGTCTAATTTGATGCAGATAAGGCACCAAGTGAGTTTAATTACCACCTTAATCAGCCACAGAACCTGTGTAATTAATATGTGTTTGGGTTTAGGCTGGGTTCACACTACTACACTACTTTCATCCTACTTTGCTCTGTGTTCAATGTTTCCCTATGAGAGCGTCTTGTAGCGTCCTACACAAGTCGGTCCGACTTTGAAAATGCTCCCTGTACTACTTTTGGTCCTACATTGATCCTACTTCAGGCCCATTGAATATCATTGAAGTCGGACCAAAGTAGTATCCTGTTCATGAAAGTAGGATGGATGTAGGACCAATGTAGGATAAATGTAGGACCAATGTAGCAGAGCAAAGTAGGATGAAAGTAGTGTAGTAGTGTGAACCCAGCCTCAAAGGCATGAGGTGGCAACCCTACACCCAACACTCCCCATTATACCCTATTATACTCTGCATACACCAATCACACCCCACACTACCAACACCTCTCACCACAGATCCCACCCTACTATACTCTGCATACACCATTCACATAAGAACTCTTGCACCTCTCACTACCCATCACACTTCACACCTTCTTACAGCTATGACCCCCCATCACACCCTGTCCTACCTTGTATACACCCATCACACACTGCATTATACACTGTGTACTCCCCTCTTTTATTGTCACCACTAGGGTTGCCACCTCATCCCTTTAAAAAGGAACACATATTAATTACACAGGTTCTGTGGCTAATTAAGGTGGTAATTGGACTCATTTGGTGCCTTACCTGCATTAAATTAACCTCAGAACCTGTGTAATTCATATGTGTTCCTTTTTAAAGGGATGAGGTGGCAACTCTAGTCACCACCCTTTACAGCCTGGTTGCAACCATCACCATGCAACCTACCCCTCCCCTAAATATACAACAGTCAAACCCTTCATACACCTGCTCATCCTCCAATGTAAAAAAAAAAAAAACATTTGGTACATATTCCCTCATGCAATCCATCATTTGATCGTCTTTTTTTTTTTTTGCTTTAAAAAATGAAAAAATAGCAAAAATTATAATTTTATTTTTTTTTGTAAATAAGTAATTTTTCTCCTTCACTGATGAGGCGGCACTGATTAGTTGGCACTGATGTGGAGGCACTAATATGCCGCACAGATAGGTGGCACTGATGGTGGGCAAGCACTGAAAGGCAGCACTGATTGGTGTCTGCGATGGGCACAGAATGGCATCACTTGCTGGGCACTGTTGGGGCTGCACTGATGATCAGTGCCCTTTTTCACCTGTACGGGTCTCCCCTGCGAAGAGGTGCCACTGATCGGTTCTCCTCTCCTCACACTCTGTCAGTGTGAGGCAAGGAGAGGCGATAAACGACACTTGTGATCCATGATTGGACACAGCGGATCATATGGATAAATGAATGGTGAGCTGATTCGGTGGTTCAATGGGCCACTTGAACCACCAATGGGCCACTTGACTGGACTTGCCCCTCAGGCCGAAGGCTGCCAGCCCTCCCCTGGTCAGAATGTATACAGGCAGTGTTTGCGATGTACTGGACGAAGGGGCACCGCACATCGGTATCGGGTCCTGCGGCTGCAGAGTCTGACTGCTGGCTGGGGAGGAAGGTGGTGGCCGCACCCGTTGCCACTACTGCAAGTGCACGGTTCCAGTGCAGGCTGCAGAGTATCCGAGCAGAAGGCGGAGCTGTCCAACTTTTCATGTTAAAAAGCCTGTGATTTGTTGCTAGAGGCAGTCCTAGCAACCAATCGTCTGTCTGTTACATGGAAAGTTAAACAGCTCCCGCCTTCTGCTTGGACTCGTCTGCCGCCTCTGTCTTCTCCCTGCTGTGTAAGGTAAGGGAGGGGGCACTGACATAAAGGGAACTGTGTTTGTTGCAAAGAAAGAAGATGGTTGTAAAGGATACCAGAAAGGAGGGGACTGTGAAAGGAAGTGGGTGTCAGTGTATGTGTAAGGAGGGGGGGTCAGTATATGTGTGAGAAGGGGGGGTCAGTGTTTGTGTCAGGGGGGGGGGGTCAGTGTATGTGTCTGATTTTTTTAATATGCAGCATGGTGGGGGGAGGGGGGTAAATGCACTGCCACTGGTCATAGTAACTGATGTATTAGACCCCTTAGACACTGAGCCGCCCATAGTGTCGGCGGTAAAACGCCGCTATTTTTACCGCCGACAATTGCGTATAGTTTACTGTGTTTGTTTGCAAAAATTATGTGGGCCAGTCTGGATGAAGTCCAGGGCCAAATTTTTGTCCCAGTCCACCCCTGGATCCCAATACTAGCTATAGCTCTATAATTGCACCCCAGCTCCTAATATATATTATTGCACACGTCTTTAGGTAAACTTCATATTTTAGATAAACTGCGTTGTCAATAATATATTTTAGATGTACATTATGAACTATGCCTGTTTACCAAATATTTTGGCAACCACCACAGCCTCTTTTCTTGTCACATTATTCACCATCGTCTAGGGTACGCCAGCTAGTAAAGATGCTCGAAACCAGCCATACAAATGATTCCTCTGTGTACAGATGGAAAAACTGTACTAGACTTAAAGTACAGTCAATAAAGTCATGAATCATCCACAACACAGGTTAGCTTTATGACTCAGCCTGAATGTCCTGGGCAGACACTCATGTGTCAGAGTCCTGAATGCTGCTCTTTGGGTACCCCCTATCGTCTGCAGCTGTAGTATAAACTGAATATGATGTGTAAGCACGGCAGTAGCCACTGTTTTCTGTGCTTTACATCATAGCACATCTATGACTTTATAAAAAAACATAACGCATGAAAACATCTTGAAATTAAGACATTCCTGTCATAAATATAGCTAATGATTGTTTATCTCTGCTTACTCTATCTTTGTTAATAATTGACTTTAGTGCAGAAATAGAAAATAATATTCAGCGCTGGAAAAAATGAATAAAATAAAACCTAAAACCTAATAAATGCAAGCCAGCACTAAGGACAAATTTATAAAAAATTCCCAAATAGAACTATATAATAAACAGTGCAGCGCAATAAAACAAAAATAAATATATAAATAAAGTGAAAAGATACACAATGCTAGTGTATATAATAAGAAAAACAGTCTCCATGTGAGGAAAAACCATAAATAAATAAATCCACAGTCAGTCCAACGAAAAGAAATTCCAGAGTGAAAAGTGAATGACACCATATAATATCCACCACCAGTAAAAGATGGCCTCTCACCTCAGAGCTTAGACCCTTGCGGATCACAAAGCATATCTGTTTGTATTAACAGCTGACAGCCTCCATAGGAAACGGATGGATGGGATTTAGCACCACGGATCCAAACCCAATGACTTTCCAACAGGGCTACCACCATATAATTGAAAAGAAAGGGGAAAATCTAGTGCTCTCCAATTGGATTTCTTTTATCAAAAACGAACAATTCGAACAAACGAACAAAAAAACACTTAAAGGCCCCATGCACACGAGAAGCAATTACAAACACCTCTAAACTCACGTTTTCAAAGGTTTAAAACGCCCGTTTTTACCGCAAATTACGCGTCGTTGTGCCGTTATTAGCGGCGTTTTACCACGTTTGCGGCTGTCAGCGCTTATCTCAAAGACATTGTAGACCCTCCCAAAGTTTAAAGCGCAAAAATAAAACGCTTCTGAACCCAAAATTTTGCGTCTGAAAAAACGGACATAAACCCAACTGCTTTAAAACGCCCAAAAACGTGATTGTGTGCATGGACACATAGGATAACATTAAATGTGTTCAGGGGCAGTTGAAAAAAATGCCCAAATGCCTCTGAACTCGAGTTTACCAGCGTCTCGTGTGCATGGGGCCAAAGGGGTTGTAAAGGTACAATTTTTTTTTCATAGATAGCTTCCTTTACCTTAGTACAGTCCTCCTTCACTTACCTCATCCTTCCATTTTGCTTTTAAATGTCCTTATTTCAAAAAAATAGAGACGCTATTCAGAGAACTAATATGGAGGGGGGGTCAAGCCCGGATTAGCCTGCAAACATTACAACTGCCGGTAAAAGAGGGGGGCTTGGCGGTTCCACACCCTAGACCAGGGATCCTCAAACTACGGCCCTCCAGCTGTTGTAGAACTACACATCCCATGAGGCATTGTAACACACTGACATTCACAGACATGACTAGGCATGATGGGAATTGTAGTTCCTGAACACCTGGAGGGCCGTAGTTGGAAGACCCATGCCCTAGACTATACTTTGTGGCAGCCCAGCTGCAGCATCTTGCGGGTTGTGGAACCACGGAGCTAGATAACCCCAATAGCCGATTGCTGTTAGCAGGGAATCCCCATAGGTTACTCGTGGAAGCTTTAGAGGCAGATTTTTTTTCTTATAAATGCCCGACTACAAAATTAGTGAGTAAAATATGGCAGACAGCTAAGGCTTTATTGGGGTATGCCGGGGTAACAGAATTTTCCCCTTTATGGAATAATAAAAATTTACAGGAAGTGATGAATATAGAGAAACCAGTGGAATGGGAGAGACAGGGTATAACCCGGTTAATACACTTAGTCGAGGGTGACACCATAAAACCATTTTCTGCATTGGTAAGGGAATATAACATTCCAAATAAGACATTTTATAAATATCTCCAGGTGCGCCATGCCATTCAATCACAATTTGCCTCACAGACACTTACACTGACCCAGATTCCCGCCCTCCTTAGATTAATTAAGGCAAGAACAGCGAAAGGCCTAATTTCAGTAATATACATCACTCTGGGGACTAAAGCAATAAGTCGAGCGGGCCCCAATAAGAGCAGAGAAGGATGGGAAAGGGACATCGGGACAGTAACCCCTGAACAGTGGGACAAGATCCTGCATCGAGGAGTTTTGGTCTCAATAGCTCCAGCGCAGAGACTGTCCCACCCGTTCTTATTGCACAGGGTGTATTATACTCCCCATAAATTGTTCAAATTAGGGTGGAGGCAAAACAATGAATGCCCAAGATGTGGAGGTAAAGGTGATTTCCTACATATGGTTTGGAGGTGCCCAAAGCTCTACAGCTATTGGGTGGAGATAACTGAGAGGATTAATAGGGTTTGTGGGTCTTCCCTCGACCCAGTGGCGCTGACCTGCCTGCTAGGATGCATGGAGGACAATCAAGTTCCACCTGGCAACCTGGAAGCAATATTAAGATGCCTTTTTCAGGCACGCAAGATAATAGCTCAAAAATGGCAAGCACATGCCCCCCCCGTCTGTAGAAAATTGGGTAGCGACCATTAACTTAACCATTTCTAGCGAGAGAGTGTCCTCTACCAGACAAGGGAACTATGGGAAATTTGTGAAACTCTGGGGACCCTGGATGAGGGCTGTGGGAGGTCCCTCATAGGGGGACCTAGTGGCGGAGATGCCCTTGTCCATTGGGATTGTACCTCCTCTGGCAATAAGGGATAACCACAGCCCAACTGCCCAACCGTTCTCAATGGGGGAGGGGCCTAGTTAGAAGGCTTGTCAGTCAGACCTTTCTCGTCAATGACTCATGGAGGTAGTGAGGCTACTAGACCGACCCGTCCACTTCCTGGGTAAGGAAACGACGAGGGTGGCACGCTCCTTAGGATTGGGGGAGGGAGGGGAGGGAGACACAAGGGAATAGATACAGGGATGAAGAGTTGAAGGAAGTCAGTTTTTCTTCTTTATTTTTTGCTAATTGCATTTGTATACTCTCTCCTTATAGTACAAGGTGGCTGTTTTCTATACTATGTTACTTTGCACCAATGTAAACTGTACCTGTCAATTACTGAATTAAGAAAAACAAATAAAAATAAAAATAAATGATTATAAAAATGTCCTTATTTCTGTAGCGGGGTCATCCTGTCAGAGTCTGCTGACAGGCCTTTATCCACGCTGTAAATATGTACGATATCTTTAAGAAGTTATGCATTGTGGGACTGCGAGTAGTGGGAGATATGGACTCCATTGACTCTTAGGCCCCGTACACACGAGGAGACATGTCCACTGAAACTGGTCCGCAGAAACTGGTCTAGCAAAAAAAAAGACTGTTTTAACCACTTAAGCCCCGGACCAATATGCTGCCTAAAAACCCAAGGTGTTTTTACAGTTCGGGACTGCGTTGCTTTAACAGACAATTGCGCGGTCGTGCTACATGGCTCCCAAACCAAATTGGCGTCCTTTTTTCCCCACAAATAGAGCATTGTTTTGGTGGTATTTGATCACCTCTGCGGTTTTTATTTTTTGCGCTATAAACAAAAATAGAGCGACAATTTTGAAAAAAATTCAATATTTTTTACTTTTTGCTATAATAAATATCCCCCAAAAACATATATAAACATTTTTTTTCCCTCAGTTTAGGCCAATACGTATTCTTCTACCTATTTTTGGTAAAAAAAATCGCAATAAGCGCTTATCGATTGGTTTGCGCAAAATTTATAGCGTTTACAAAATAGGGGATAGTTTTATTGCATTTTTATTATTTTTTTTTTTTTTACTACTAATGGCGGCGATCAGCGATTTTTTTCGTGACTGCGACATTATGGCGGACACTTCGCACAATTTTGACACATTTTTGGGACCATTGTCATTTTCACAGCAAAAAATGCATTTAAATTGCATTCTTTATTGTGAAAGTGACAGTTGCAGTTTGGGAGGTAACCACAGGTGGCGCTGTATGATTTAGTGTACACTTAGTGTGTGTTTACAACTGTAGGGGGTGTGGCTGTAGGAATGACGTCATCGATCGAGTCTCCCCTATAAAAGGGATCACTCGATCGATGCAGCGCCATAGTGAAGCACGGGGAAGCCGTGTTTACATACGGCTCTCCCCGTTCTTCAGATCCGGGGAGCGATCACGACGGAGCGGCTATAAACAAATAGCCGCGCCGTTGTCCCGGATCGCTCCCCGAGGGAACCTGACCGCCGCGTGTAGCGGGGGGGGGTCCCGATCGGACCCCCGACCCACGTCTAGGCAGGCACGTACAGGTAAGTTGATGTGCCTGTCCGTGCCATTCTGCCAACGTATATCTACATGCGGCGGTCGGGAAGTGGTTAAACTTGTAAACACTGAGTCTGAAAAACAGGCTCAGTCCTTAACCTCTTGCTTACTGGGCACATATACCCCCCTCCTGCCCAGAAGAAATTTCAGCTTCCGGCACTGCGTCGCTTTAACTGATAATTGCGCAGTCGTGCGACGTGGCTCCCAAACAAAATTGACATCCTTTTTCCCCACAAGTAAAGCTTTCTTTTGGTGGTATTTGATCACCTCTGCGGTTTTTATTTTCTGCGCTATAAACAAAAAAATGCGTAAATTTTGAAAAAAAAAATCAATATTTTTTACTTGTTGCTATTATAAATAGCCCAATTTTTTTTAAAAAAGTCCTCAGTCTAGGCCAATACGTATTCTTCTACATATTTTTGGTAAAAATAAAAAAAATATCTCAATAAGCGAATGGTTTGGGCAAAAGTTATAGCGCCTACAAAATAGGGGACAGAATTATTATTTTTTATTATTATTTTTTTCTAGTAATGGCGGCGATTTTTATTGGCACTGCGACATTATGATTATGGCAGACACATCTGACACTTTTGACACATTTTTGGCACCATTCACATTTATACTGCGATCAGTGCTATAAATATGCACTGATTACTGTATAAATGTGACTGGCATTGAAGGGGTTAACACTAGGGGGTGAGGAAGGGTTTAAATATGTACCCTGCATAGTGTTTCTAACTGTGGGGGAAGGGGACTGGCTGGTGGAGGTGACCAATCTGTGTCCCTATGTACAAGGGACACAGACCGGTCTCCTCTCTCCCTGACAGGACGTGGATCTCTGTGTTTACACACACAGATCCACGTCCTTGTCTCTGTAACCGCTGATCGCGGGTAACTGGCGGACATCCCGGCTGCCAGGCACGCGCATCGGCATCTCAGTGATGCAGTGGGCACGCGCGTGGCGCCGCCGGCTCCTTCCGCGCGCCCCCCAGTGGCTGGAGGCCAGAGGCCGTATATAGACGGCCTTCCCGGAAATTTAGATCCACACTGCGGCCGTATAAAGTCGTGCGGCCGTCAGGAAGTGGTTAAGCGGTTAAAGAAAATTGCAATTAGCAGGACCACCGATGATGCCACTGTAACTCTCCAAGGACAACAGGACAAAAAAGAAAAGTATAACTTTTCTTGCGTGAATTGCATAGGGATTGATTTACTAAGTGAGTATAGCATGTTCACTTTGCAAAGAATACCCAATCATTGAAGGAAATAAAAAAAAAAAAGGATTTTTTCTAGAACCTGACTGGATTCATGAAAGACAGGAAAACATCATCTCGTTCACTAAGCGCATTTTCTATTTGCAAAGTTTTATGTGCAGACAAAAATCATTTTATTTAACTTCCCTTGTACTAAGTGCATTCATTCTTTTTGAGTACGTTTTTTTTACTACATATACCAGTTATATTAAAAAACATATTTGGTTTAATAAATTGTCTACACTTTGTATTAATGTGATGTCTAAATAATGACAAACTATTTTTTTTTTTTTTATAACGACATTGAATGATGTCATTATACAAATACGAATGCCATAAATAATAGCAATGTGATTTTTTAAATTGTATTTTTCACTTTAGTAATTGTTAACTTTACAAGAATGTATGCATTTTTATCATATATAATAAAATACTGCAAAATGCTTCAAATAATGTAGGTTATTTCACTTAAGTTGTAACTGACTAATTCCAACCAAGGTATTCCTATAAAACTATGAGTGAACATATAACTTACATGAAGTTTCCAGGATGAGCTGTAGCCTCCGATGTATCACAATGCACTCTCATATATTAAATATCAGTGAAAGTGATTTATAATGCGATTCCCTGAACCTTTGGGACCATCTGTCAGATGAATAACAATAGACCCAGTGACCATAATTAGACCTTGTAACTTACTTTCTTGTCTGAGTAACAACCAGCTGAGGTCATTTTATAGTGGAAGTAGTAGAAAATGTGAAGCTCCACTTGAACTTCAAGTTCCTTGGAGGTGTATTCAGAGCATGGACCTCGAAAATGTGTATAGCAGCTGCATAGTATAATGTACAGTAGTGAGTTTAAAACAGCAATGATGTCATTCTGTAACTGGCTGCATATTTGTGCAGCATTACCACTTACATTGAATGACACTAAAACAGCTGGATAAAGGATTCTTTACTCTTTGTAATCGTCTTTCCATTACTATAGATCCGGATATAGAGAATACTCATCAACACATTTAGTTGCAATGGCTCAGAAGAGTTCTTCTTTAGAAATGATGTGCAGTGAAAACATGTGGAATACAAAGATTGTTTTTGCTTTCATTGAGGAGGAAGGGGGGTCAGCCATGGGCACCCAAAAGCAGTGGCGGCTGGTGCTCAATATTTTGGGGGGCCGCAAACCAAAGTCACCTGCGGGAGATGGATGAACGGGAAGGCAGCGATCACCTTTTCACCCCCACCCCTTGGAAGGGGGCGGACAAACGGGAAGTCAGCAATTAGAGGCCTCCTTACCATAGGAGGCAAGTGACAGAGTCCTGACCAAGATGCCATTCTGATCTCCCCTCCTCCTCCCTCCACTGTCCGAGCCAGGGAGTGCTGGATGTGGCTGTGGGTAAGCTGTCCCTGTTGCACACATTGTTTAACCTCCCTGGCGGTATGATTCTTTCAGAAAAAAGGTGCTGAAAGCGGTACCATTATTTGCAAGGAAATTTGGCGTTTTATATTGTAGGTCTGTAACTTTTAGGAATTACTCACTTAAATCTGACCAAACAAGTGTCTTGTAGGCATCCCGGGTATGCAATTTTTTTAAAAACAAAATTATAAATAATATAATAAATAATTATAAATAATTATAACAAATAATAATATAATTATAATAAAAATTATTCAATAATGTAATCAACTCAAAATCACTGAAATTTGCTCAGTTGCAGAATTGTCGCTGTCATTACTTTTATTTTTTTATGACGAATTTCCCCACAAATTGATATCGCACAATTCTGCAAGTGATTATAATTTATTATCGCTGTTTTCTAGCTGCTCTAAAACAATTTTTGACATAAAGGGACACTTTTGGTTGCTATGGACAATCTACAGTTTGCAGGCAGAAAGAACAGTTTTTTTTATATAAAAGAACATGTAGGGCACTGGGCAGACCACTAGGGACAAGGGGGGTGTGTATTTTTTACATACAGTACTGTAATCTATAAGATTACAGTATACTGTATATAATGTGTTTGTTTACGTTTTTGAATTTGGCGCCGTTCTCCGCTCCCGTGCGTCGTAACGTCGCAGGGAACGGAGATCGGCAGCACAGGAGGACGCTGTGTGAATCGAGCGAGGTCCTGCTCGCTCACACAGCGTGGTGGCATCGCTGGATCCAGGGACAAGGTAAGTAACTTTGTCTGTGGCTGCAGCGAGGCAAGCCCGAGTCTGACTCGGGGGTTACCGATCCTAGCACAAAAATCGAACCCCGAGTCAGACTCGGGAATACCGCCAGGGGGGTTAATAAGCTTTTCCCTTGCTCCGGGGACCTTCTCCTCCCGACTGAACAGGAAGTGGGTCCTAAGACTTCTTGACCAATCGGGTCTCTGGACCGACTTCCTAAATGGTCGGGAGGAGAATTGGAAAGACAATAGCGAATATTATTTCACTGTTGTCACAGAACTAGGTGGGCTCATGGCACAGTGCTCTGCGCCCTGAGCCCACCCTTTTTTGAAGCCAATAAGACCCTCCAGCTCTAATCATGTGTTTAAAAACAAAAAAACATTCAAATGCATGTGTCCCGCGCCCTGGATGTAGATTCGTGTCCCGATGCATGAATTAGGGGGGTGGCGCTCCTGCGCCCCATATGGATGCCACTGCCCAATAGAGAATAATTAGGCTGTGCTCTCCATGGCAAATTGTGGTGTGGCAGGATTGCACTAACAGTGGTAGGTAACATATGCCACAGTGCTTTACCCAAAAAATATGCTGTAATTACTGACTGACATGCAGTAACGTCAGCACAATAATTAGTAAAAGTTAAACTCCTCCGTTACATATGCTTTTCTGCACATACTACTTAGTAACCAGCAATTTTTGTACAAGATAAAGAGTGCAAAGAACAGGAATATGTCATATACAAACCAGCATACAGAGTGCAGTGGTCAGGAGTATAAACTGGCACATGCTACCAAAAATACAAAAAATATTACACATAAGGGAATGTAAAAACAAATTTCAATGTCCATGTAAAGCACCCTTTCATGAGTGTTAACTCTGTCATGCAATCAAATATCTTAATTTAGATTGATCTCTTCTTTAACCTCTTACCGACCGTGCTATAGCCAAAAGATGGCTACAGCATGGTCGTCCAGTTCTGGGAGGTTGGCGATTCAAATCCATCACTTCCCTTAGTAAAAGCACTTAACACAATACACAAACACTGGCTAGGCACACATTTAATTCTTTGATCACACCTGATGTTAACCCCTTCCCAGCCAGTGACATTAGTATAGAGACAGTGTACCAGTGTCACTGTTTCCCACATAAAGTCAAAAGAGTCAGTTAGTGTCCGATTGTCACTGCAGTATCACAATCCTGCTATAAGTCCCTGAATGCCGCCATTACTAGTATAAAAAATAAATATATCAAAATTCCAGTATATATCTCATAGTTTGTAGACGCTATAACTTTTGCGCAAACCAATCAAACCACAATCAATATGCACTTATTGGGATTTTGTTTACCAATATGTAGCGGAATACGTATTGGCTTGAATGTTTTAAGAATAATTTTTTTTTTATTGGATATGTATTTGTGTGGAAAAAATGACATAAATTGTATTTGTATACAGCATGACTGCACAGTTATCAGTTAACATAACACAGTGCCCTATCACAAAAATGGCCTGATCATGAAGAGGGGTAAATGTTCTGGAGGTCAAGTGATTAGGTCAATAAGTCATAACAACCAATCAAAATTCGTCTGGTCCTGCCTGGTTTAACGGAAATGAACGCTGGTTGCTAGTGGTTACTATATGAAAACAAAATGCACACTCTTGATGGGAAATAAAGGGGCAGATCCAGAAAGCGAGTACGCCGGCGTATCTACTGATAAGCCGGTGTACTTTCAAATTTCCCGCGTCGTATCTTTGTTTTGAATCCTCAAAACAAGATACGACAGCATCTGGGTTATATCCGACAGGCGTACGTCTTCGTACGCCTTCGGATCTAAGATGCAATTCTTCTGCGTCCGCTGGGTAGCGTTCCCGTCGTTTTCCGCATCGAGTATGCAAATTAGCTATTTCCGACTATCCACGAACATACGAGCGGCCGTCGCATTCTTTTACGTCGTCTCTAGTCGGCTTTTTTTTCATTCGCGTAAGTCGTCCGTGAATCGGGCTGGACGTAATTTACGTCCACGTCAAAACAATGACGTCCTTGCGACGTCATTTAGCACAATACACGGCGGGAAATATATGGACGGCGCATGTGCAGTTCGTTCGGCGCGGGGACGCGCTTCATTTAAATGAAACACGCCCCCCTACTCGCCAATTTGAATTAGGCGCCTTTACGCCGCGAGAGATACACTACGCCGGATTCACTACTTCCAGGATTCAAACCAAAAAAAGTAAGTTACGGCGGCGTAGCGTATCTCAGATACGCTGCGCCGGGGTAGATCTTTGTGAATCTGCCCCAAAATGTATATCAGTGCAGATGATAAGAAATAAAATGTTAGCAGGGAATCAAACAGCTTTCCTGTCAATCAGAGAGCTACTAAAGGATATTCTACAAATCTGAAATATACAGTATTTATAGTCATGGAAATAACGTACACCAAGCATGTAAAAACATGAAAGTCACATAGAATTGGTATATTGTTCATGTAAACATTACAAGACTATGGGGGTTATTTACTAAAACTGAAGAGTGCAAAATGTGGTGCGGCTCAACATAGAAACCAATCAGCTTCCCGGTTTTATTGGGAAAGCTTAATTGGACAAGCTAAAGTTAGAACCTGTTTGGCTACCATGTACATCTGCACCATATTCTGAGTGCTTCCGTTTTAGTAAATCTCCCCTATGTCTTGAAAACACACTGTAGATGCCCTTTAAATAGTGTGGTAATTATATTTCCGGGATAAATGAATACCTGTAATTCCTTAGTGCATGAACTCATGGTGTAATAATTAGTATGAACGCTGTGTTGTATGTTTGGATGTATGTATGTCATTCATCGACCGCAAGCATTTTAAGTGGTCCTCACTGCTCTGGTATTAGTCACTGCAGATTCTCTGGAGCTGACTTCATAAGTCCTTTAGCCATCATGGAAGGAAATAAAGAATGCCCTATTCAGTAAATAAAACCTTTTTGAAACTTTTTTTTATTCCTTCTTCTAATTATTATTCCATTTACATGAATTCCTGGAACTGTAACTTACTATTATCTTTAAAAACTCATCACAACTTGCAAAGTCAACTGCTGCATAAAGTTTTTTACTTTGCTCCCATACTTTTTAAAGCTAAACTCTAGGAGTTATATTTTTTGCAAATTTATATTGTGCCAGCTTGAATCAATGTTTGTGTACATATCAGATGGCCACAGGGGAAGTTGTATATCACTTTAGTAGTCCACACCAACATACAGTAGGAGCCGTGATTTTCCGGGTCCTGTGTAAACAGCTTCCCCTTTGCACACTAACCACACCTCTGCCATTCATACGATGCCTTGTATTTTTTCAATGAACACAAGGAGTTCTCTGATGGAGAAGGGACTGTGACATCACAATCTCCACCTCGTCCAGAGAACTCCTTCGCCCTGTGTTCATTGAGAAAAATGAATCGAGAAAAGTGGTTCTATAAATGCCGGAGTTGCCAAATGGGTGGCGCCTTATCATCAGCATGCAGGGAGGAAGCCACTTGCACAGAGCCTAGAAGATAATAGTACAGACTATTACAGTCAGCTTTAAAGCGGGGGTTCACCCTAGAAAAAAAAAAAAATGTGTCTACCATGCCATCCAGCATACTAACGTGAGCTACAGTATGCCTTTATTTTTATTTTTTTAGCTGTACTCACAGTTTAATCCGTTAGTTAAGTTTCAGACTCTGCGCGGGGAGTAGGCGTTTCTATGAAGAGGGGAACATGATTGACGGCCGGCTATGGCGCATCACGCTTCCTGAAAATAGCCGAAATAGGACTTGGCTCTTCACGGCGCCTGCCTAGTCTGTGCGCAGGCGCCGTATAGCGCCGTGAAGAGCCGAGTCCTACTCCGGCTATTTTCGGGAAGCGTGACACGCCATAGCCGGCCATCAATCACGTTCCCCTCTTCATAGGAACGCCTACTCCCCGCGGGGAGTCTGAAACAAAACTAATCGATTAAACCGTGAGTACAGCGAAAAAAAATAAAAAATAAAGGCATACTGTAGCTCACGCTAGTATGCTGAATGGCATGGTAGAAAGTTGTATTTTAGGGTGAACTCCCGCTTTAAATTAATACATTAAAGTGATTCAAAGGGAACATAAAAAATAAAAAAATAACAAACATATTTTACTTACCTGCTCTTTGCCATGGTTTGTACAGAGCAGCCCTAATTCTCCTTTTCTGGGGTCCTCCCTGGTTTTCCTGGTTCCTGCCCCTGCCGCATGCCCCCATAGCAAGTCATTTGCTTTAGGGGCACTTGGACATGCCAGCTCTGTGTGTCCATAAGACTCCCCCCCAGCTCCCGCTTTGCTGGCTGTGATTGATAGCAGCAGGAGCCAACCAATGGCTCCCACTTCTGTGCCTGAGCCAATGTAGAGAGAGAGAGAGAGCCTTGGCTCTCATGTACATTGATGGATCAAGATAAAGGTAATAACTGTGGGGGGTGGGCTGATGGAGGACAAAAAAGTACAGTTGTTAGCTGAAGGCAGTATAGGCTTCTCTGGAGAGAAAAGTTTTTAGGGATCGCCTTAAAGTGGATAGAGTAGGAGATAGTCAGACAGATTGTTGTAGGGAAAAATTATTCAAAGGATGGGAGAGGGTCGGGAGAAGTCCTAGAGGCAAGCATGGGAGGAGGAGACAAGGGAACTAGAGAGCAGAAGGTCTTGGGAGGAACAAAGAGAATGATTTGGTTGGTATTTTGAGACTAGGTTAGTGATGTAGCTGGGGGCCAAGTTGTGGATGACTTTGTAACTTATTGTTAGTATTTTTAATTGAATTTGTTGGGAGAGTGGCAGCCCATGGAGAGATTGGCAGAGAGGGGTAGCAGACACTGAATGGTGGCATTGGTTAGGAAGGGGTGTATTTTGGAGATGTTGCATGGGTTGAGGCAGCGAGTTTTGGATAGTGATGGGATGTGGGGCCGAAAGAGAGTTCAGAGTTCAGGACTACACCTAGAACCCTGGCATGTGGGGATGAGTTGATGGTTGTACTATTGAGGGGAAGGGGCACGTGGGGGAGGAAATATTATGAGCTCGGTTTTGGACAGGTTGGGGTAGATTCTCGTAGATCGCCGCATCTCTGCGGCAGCGTAACGTATCTCATTTACGTTACGGCGCCACAAGTTTTACAGGCAAGTGCTTGATTCACAAAGCACTTGCCTGTAAAAATGCGGCGGCGTAGCGTAAATCCCCCGGTGCAAGCCCGCCTAATTCAAAAGATCAAATGATCAAATGATCCGGGTAGGGGGCGTGGATCATTTAAATTAGGCGCGTTTCCGCGCCGAACGTACTGCGCATGCGCCGTCCCTAAAATTTCCCGACGTGCATTGCGCTAAATGACGTCGCAAGGACGTCATTGGTTTCGACGTGAACGTAAATGGCGTCCAGCCCTATTCACGGACGACTTACGCAAACAACGTAAATTTTCAAATTTCGACGCGGGAACGACGGCCATACTTAACATTGACTGCGCCTCATATACCCAGGGGCAACTTTATGCGTCGCAAATCTAACGTAAACGTCGTAACTTCACTGCGTCGAACGGCGCGTACGTACGGGAATTCGCATATTTTTGCTAATTTGCATACTCGATCGGGAAAACGACGGAGGCGACACCTAGCGACGAAAAAAAAAATTGCATTCAAGATCCGACAGCGTAAGAGCCTTACGCCTGTCGGATCTAATGGTTATCTATGCGTAACTGATTCTAAGAATCAGTCGCATAGATACGACGGCACAGATTAGGACTTACGACGGCACACATGGCGTTGCGCCATCGTAAGCCCTTTCAGAATCTGGGCCGTTGAGTTTAAGGAAGTGATGTGACATCCATACTGATATGTCGGTCAGTAAATTAGTGATGCATGAGGAGACTGATGTTGTGAGCTGAGTTGTAGAAAGATAGATTTGTGTCAGGACTGAAGTGATCATCTAATTCAAATGAAAAGGAAAACTTGACAGGATAAAATATACCAAGAAAGTTATTTAGCAACATCTGAAAATGAGAAAAAGATCTATCCTTTATCACTTTAATTTATGCATACATCTGAGTCCCATTGTAGGTTAAACAGTTTCCATTGTAGCTGCTATAGCAATACAAATTACTACGCTACCATGCAAACTCATGCCCATGTAACACAGTTCATGTGAGATCTTTGTTGATAGCTAGTAAAGTGACTTTATGCCACCCTGAGCTCCTCACTGCAGCATTGCCAAGATTCCAGGAATTCTATTGGCACTACAGATGAGTGTCAAACTGGGAAAAGCAGAGCATGCCACACAGTAGCTTTCTAAGGCTTCATACACATGATCGGACTTTAAACAAACTTTTCTGTGGAATTTTGTTTAAAGGGTGTTGGCCGTGAACTTGGTATGCATACACAGTCACACAGCAGGACTTTTTCAGCTAACAAACATGAACGTAGTGACGTAATTGACGTACTACGTGTTTTTTCTGCTCTTTAGTGCCACCCTTTGGGCAACTTCTCCTATTGCTGGTTGATCTTTTGCATTGGTTCTGAGCAACTTGGACTTAAATCCGATGGACTTCTATACACACGATCGGACTTTGCTCCATTGGACTTTTGTTGCCATAAAGTTTTCTGTTTGCAGAGCGAACGTTTGTCCGATGAAAACCAAAAAAGTGTGTCCAATGGAGCGTACACAAGGTCGGATTTTCTGAAAAACCTGGTCATTTTGAAGTTTGTTGTCAAAAAGTCTGATCGTGTGTATGGGCCTTAATACGTTAAAAGAAACAAACAAGGGCATTAAGAAATTGCTACGTAATGCTTGTTTTGTGGGCTCACCTACATGGGATGAGCAACCAAAATTTTTAGCGAAAACCCCATTTTTGTTTTCAGTATGTCACGGCTTAGCTTGCACACATTCAGATGCAAAGGGTACACTACATACAAACATATGCATTTGTAAATTCAGAGTATGTACATTGTAACCTGTGTGCAAGTATCTGCAAACATGCCAAGCACTGAGTAAATGTTGTGAGTAGGGTTGTCCAGATACCGATACCAGTATCGGTATCGGGACCTATACCGAGTATTTGCGGGAGTACTCGTACTCGTGCAAATACCCCCGATACCTAAATAGAATACTTTCCCCCCCCTTTCCCCCCCCCCCGCCGCTGCCGCCGCATCGCGCCGCCGCATCGAGGGACATGGCTAGAGGGACATTGCTGCATATGTGAGGGACATGGCTAGAGGGACATTGCTGCATATGTGAGGGACATGGCTGCATATGTGAGGGACATGGCTAGAGGGACATGGCTGCATATGTGAGGGACATGGCTGCATATGTGAGGGACATGGCTAGAGGGACATGGCTGCATATGTGAGGGACATGGCTAGAGGGACATGGCTGCATATGTGGGGGACATGGCTGCATATGGGGGGACATGGCTGCATTTGGGGACACATTTAAAAAAAGTATCGGTATTCGGTATCGGCGACTACTTGAAAAAAAGTATCGGTACTAGTACTCGGTCCTAAAAAAGTGGTATCGGGACAACCCTAGTTGTGAGGATATGATTTGATTGTGCGATTGATGACCAAATACACTAAAGCCTCATACACATGGTCGGACTTCAAATAAACTTTTCCGTGGATTTTTGTTTGAAGGGCGTTGGCCGTGAACTTGGTATGCATACACACAGCAGGACCTTTTCAACAAACTCCTAAAATCACATGTTTTTTCAGCTCTATTCTGCTCTTTACCGCCACCCTTCGGTCAACTTCTGCTATTGTTGGTTGATTTTAACATTGGTTCTGGGCATGCGTGCTTGTACTTTGGACTAAAGTCCAATGGACTTCTGTACACACGATAGGACTTTGCACCGTAGGACTTTTGTTGCTGAAAAGTTTGTCCGTTTGCAGAGCTAACTTTTGTCCAATGAAAACCGAAAAAGTTTGTTTGATGGAGCATATACATGGTCGGATTTTTTTGAAAACCTGCTCATTTTGAAGTTTGTTGTCAAAAAGTCTGACTGTGTGTATGGGGCTTTATTTTGTGTGCCTGACAACAGTTCTATTAGTTTAGATTAGATTTCAACAGTTGCAGGTATCTCTTGCAGGAATCACACCTGTACTAAAGCACACAAATGGTAAGTTAAAGTAGAGGCAAAACGTTTTGTTTAGTTTTGGACAAAGTAAGGGAGTGTTATAACTCCTGTCACGCTTTTTTTGCCATGTAGCAAGGTGCAACATTTGATGTGAATAAAAGACTGCCGTTTGCAGATAAAGAAGGAACTCAGCTCCCTCCAGTGGCTAATTGTGTTATAGCCACCTCCTGGTATTACCCTGGTACAGCAATGCATGTTAGGAATTGAAGTACAGGGAGATAAAGACTCCATTGCCCTGGTCAATTGACAGCCTACAATGTCCAGAGTGCAAGTGTGCGATCCCAAAATACTTTGCGCCCGCACGGCCTGCTGGGAGAAGGGATTTAAGGAAGAGGACGTCCTTGTCTCGCTCTCTCTGGACCGCCTCTTCGAGCAAGAAAGAGGCCTGTGTTGAGGCTTGTCTCCTGTAGCCTAGGCCTGAGAAGCCTGGGCCTATACACCTGTGCGGATCGTCCATCCTGTGAGGGGAGTTTCTGATGGGGTGACCGGATCGTGTCCAAGAGCAACTGGTGACCTGTTCGATCAGCAGTGTGTGATGGCCACGTGGAAGACCGGGAAGTGTCGGTGACGGAAAGGGCCGAGTATTGGAGTTTTCGCAGACGGAGTAATCTAGAAAGGCCAGGCCTGGTTGGGTGAGACGGGCACCTGCCCAACAATATTACAAATTACAGTATTACAAATTATTCATTGCGTGCCATCGCATGCCAACGAGTATATTCGCGAATTGTTGAGAACGATCGTATTGAGGTTTGGTTTGATCAACCAAACCACCCTAGTGAGACACATGTTTTAAAGACTGCCTGTTAGGAAGAGTCAGTTGGTGATATATATATACTCTTCTATTTAAAGTATTTGGTTATATAAAGTTGCACAGTGTTGCTGTTGGTGAGAGCTGGGTGAGGCCTGGTGAAGAGATGCTTAAGTATTGGACATATCTTACTGAGGGAATCCATTTGCTGTGCGCTTACACAGGTCTGTCTTAAATGCTAGACTCAAACCTGTATTTATTTATTATTACTATTGACTCTTACGTGGCCCTGTAAGCAGTCCACTAACTGTTTTACTTTGTTTTTTTACTTTAATTTCTTACCAAGTAAAGTTTCCTTGGCTAATTTTAAACCTGTGTGCTGTCTATCTATTATCCTGTGGGACCAGTACAACACAAGGTAACAGTTTATGTTCAAATTTTACTGTGGTGTGATAGAATTGTGTTTCCCCCAACAGCCAATGGGATCCACAATCCTTACCAATACCAGTTGTGCCAAGGGAGGGTTCGAGACAGTTTTAGGGGTTGATAGCTAGAGTACAGATACCAAAACAAACCAGCAGCTCCTCGGGGGGTAGTGCTACATATATATATATATATATATATATATATAAGAAGGCCAGTATGGTGGCCTGAGTTTATGGGAGGAGCCCGGAGGGTATTTAAGCAGCCCACTCACACATGCTCTTTGTCGGTTCAGTGTGTGGTACTACACGTCACTGGGCCGACTCTTCCCAGCTCACCTCATATCCGTGAGTCTGCGCATTCAATCGCATTCGACACCCTCCCGCCCTTCCCTTTTTCAGGGCACTTCTCAGCATATCCTTCTTCAATTAACTACCCATTACTTACCTTGGGTATGCCCCCTTTTCTTGGCATACTGATCAGACCACCAAGGCACACTTTAGGTCTATTTATGTTGTAAGTCTTGTCGCGTGTTTATGTGATCCACATCTCTCTCTCAGAGGGTAACGACCATAAATATATATATATATATATATATATATATATATTATTTTTTTTACATGCAGAGAGGTGAATATTTATTTTATTTAAACATGATCTTTATAAAGACTGAAAATCCAGCAGGTGGAAAATAAATTTAAAGGATTTCCCTCTGACTAATGGAGCAACAGAGCTCCCTGACAGAAGATTCTTTGATGATATCATCTATATAAAGTGGCCAAGACGATGGCGCTGACTAACTGCTCTGTCTTCTATTTAACAAGAGACCGTAAGGGTGACTGAACGTGCACTAGTGGAAAACTTTCCTCAGCTACTTCAGAGGCTTCTAAGGTTTCTAGAGAAATATTTGCACTACCAGCATTGCATATCTATATTTGGCACTGCTGTGTAAAATATTGTAAGTATGAAGGCATGTCTGGATTTGTTGCTTTGAACAATCATTTGTTAAATATATGTATCGTATCCAAAATAATGCAGATTGGCTTAAATGGTAACTCTCCTTTTATGAAAAAAACATAGCAAATATATGGTTGCTACACAAGCCATGTTTAATTTAAATGTTATTAGACGTTACCTTTCTATTTTAATCTGAAGCACTGCAATTTCCAGTAAAATTCAATGCACTATGGCAACCTGGAGGTGTTCTATACAGTTGGGAAGTGTGAGACACTTGGCCTTACAGAGAAATCTGAGACACTTTGTGTAACAGAGAGGTATGAGGCACTGAACATAACAGGAAAGTGTGAGACACTTGGCCTTACAGAGAAATATGAGGTATTTTGTGTAACAGAGAGGTTTGAGGCACTGAACATAACAGGGAAGTAAGAAGCACTGATCAAAACAGGGAAATATGAGGCACTGAGCGCAATATAGAGGTATAAGGCACTGAACATAACAGAGAAGTAAGAGACACTGAACATAAAAGAGTGTTATTGGGCACTGACAGGAAAAATAGGAATTTGTAAGGCACTGAGCATACAAGGAACAATAAGAAATTTAGCATTCCTGGGAAGTATAAAGCACTGAGCGTAACGCGGCGTACACACGGTCGAACATGTCCGCTGAAACTGGTCCGCGGACCAGTTTCCGCGGACATGTCCGACCGTGTGTACGGCCTAGCGGACAGGTTTCCAGCGGACAAAAGTTTCTTAGCAAGCTAAGAAACTTGTCCACTGGAAACATGTCCGTCGGACATGTCCGATGGTTAGTACACCTAATCGGACATGTCCGCTGGTTATGACGTGTAACCAGCGTCCCGAAATCCCGTGCATGCGTCAAATTGATTCGACGCATGAGTGGAAGCATTGCACTTCCGTGTTTGAGAATGTCGGTGTCTTCTACATCACCGCGTTCTCTGTCCGCAGGGATTTTGGTCTGATGGTGTGTACACACATCAGACCAAAAGCTCCCAGGAGACATGTCCGATGAAAACGGTCCGCGGACCGTTTTCATCGGACATGTCTCCTCGTGTGTATGGGGCCTAACAGAGAGGTATAGCCTCTTGCATATGATACCCCTGTTTAAGCATCCACTTTTTTTAATACATATTTTCACATATTTACGCGCATTTTTGCTTATATGCGTTTGAGCGTTTTCACATCTCCTTCTGCACAATATGTAAATGAGCATTTGTGTGTATTTGTGCGCATTGTGTGCATAGGCACATTACAATTAATGGGCTGTATTTTAGCTCAGTAAAAAAAAAAAAGCCGTACTGAGCTTTTTCAAGCTGCAGTGTGCAAGAGGCCTAAGGCACTAAGCATAACAGGGACGTACTGTATAAGGCACTCAGCATATCAAGGAAAAATTAGACACTGAGCTTAACAGACAAGTACAAAGCACTAAGCATACCAGGGAAACAGGAGGCAATGAACATAACAGGGAAGTATGAGGCACTAGACGTAAAAGAGAAGTGCAAAGCACTAGGCATAACAGGAAAGTATGAGGCCCTAGGCATAACAGGAACACATCTGGCCGTAAGTATAACAGAAAGGTATGAGACACTGATTGTAACTGGGGTAACTCTTGAGTGGAGTGCACTAATCAATGACCAGGATTATCAGGAGACTGCGGTCATATCAACAATCAAATATTAAGGCAGTTCCCTGACTTAGAGACGAGCCTTCACTGTGTGCAGTGATAAAGTTTCAGTTACACTGAAAAGTACCTTGTTCCATGTCACTCCACACAGTAACTTGTATATTTGTATTAGGAGAGATGCGCTGAGCCCGTGACAACTCCACCAGTCCATTGTATCTTTGTGTTCCCCCTGAGCACCGAGCGCATTGTGGCGCATTGTGGCAGTACAACATGAATAACATCCTGTTCCTAATTGTAACTAAAATAGCATAGTGACCCAGGCATACCTCCGTGGAGTGAGAGTCCATATAGGCTTTGTCCATGACTTTAATACTGTCCATGACTCCTGGTATCTTCAGTGCCATCCTAGTTATTACAGGTGAGTAACCTCGGCTCTATGTACCCCACCCCGACTCCCGGCTTCAGCACCTGTCTTAGAGGTCCTCCTCAATATATAACAGCTAGGCCTGCAAAACCAAAAGTGCAGGGACTGAGTTGAACATGTTTAACCCCCTTCCCCAGTTTGGGCTGGCTGCTGGACTAACTACACACATTTCAACCTGCCTACTTGTATATCTATAACAGGACCACATGTGGTGTACTTCAAAGGCATGCCACAATTTCTTGGTATGGGGCCCACCATGGCTTCCATGGTTTATGAGTGGAAGCCTCTAGACATTGTCCCTCTGGGAACTCCCTGTGGGCAATCCAGCCTGGCCTAACCAAAAACTGGGCCCTCTGATCCAACCAGTTGTCCCTTCTTGTCAGCCTTGCTCCCTTTCACTCCCCCAGGCAAAAACCCAAGTCCAAGAGTAGTCCCCCATTAGAACAGATGAAACAAAGCCCACACCATGTTCCTAAAAGATTTTTATTTTTGCTGAAGAATATTAAATGAACAGTTATATATAGGATAATGGTGGTGGTTTTGTGTATTAAGGAAGAGGGAGAGAGATCCACACCCTAGCAGGAGGTAGATCAGAGTTTTGGGATCCTTCTGCAGAGGGATACAATCAGTCTTACCCCACCAAGTGGAAAAAATCCTTATACTTCCCTATACAAATGGGAAGCTCACATGGAAGGTTTCCTGACTACATGGTCCTTATTTGCCAATCCTAGGTCATCAATACTGCTTGCTTGTTCTGCAGGGTGAAGCCACGCTCTTTAGGAACATCCCAGATTGGCAGGGCATGGTTGCTGAGCCACCTAAATCCTTAAGGGATTTTATAACAATTACTGCTCAAGCTACTCACATTTATAGTGATGACATCTTGTGGTAGGTCTGGGGAGCTACAATGGGATCTCAACTGTACTACCTTACAGTAGTATAGGTAGTGCTCATAGTCCTTGGTTGGATGGTGTCTGGGCTGAGTTGCAGCATTCCCTAGTGTCACGAACCTAGTGGAGATCGAGCTGGGCAGAAAATTACCAAATTAGAAGGCAGGATGTAAAGTCTGAAACACAGGCCAAAGTTACAATGGCTATACAAGAATCCAACTTATATAGGCCATTTGGCACGAATATCAGCGCAGAGCATGCATGTTCACCTACTCAAACCAATACATCTGTGCATGTGCAAAGATCCAGGTGAACTTTAAAAGAAAGCTGTCAGGAATAAAATATATGGGCAATTATCTTAGCTTACCATCCTTGTTGTTCACTACATACAGAGGGCCAGATTCTCATAGAATTGGCATTGGCGTAGTGTAAGCCATTTACACTACGCCACCGCAACTTACTGAAGCAAGTGCCGTATTCTCCAAGCACTTGCTCCGTAATTTGCGGCGGCGTAGTGTAAATGGCCCGGCGTATGGCCGCGTAAGTCAAAGGGGGCGGCTTGTATTCAAATTAAGCGCGCCCCCGCGACGATCGAACTGTGCATGCGCCGGGTGGAAAAATAGCCCAGTGCGCATGCTTCAGCTCACGACGGAAAACGTCAATGACGCCGACGTGAGCGTCATTGACGTAAAGTCCTATTCGCAAACGAGTTAGGAAAACGACGTAAACGACGGAAAAAGACGACGCTGACCCGACGCCATACTTAACATGGCATACGACGGACCTTTGTAAACTTACCCCTCATATAGCAGGGGCAAGTTTACGCTTACGGAAACGTCGTAAATTCACTGCGTCGACCGCGCGTACGTTCAGGAATCTCGCGTAAATAGCTAATTTGCATAGACGACGGGGAAAACGACGAGGCGACACCTAGCGGCGGGGAAAAAAATTGCATTTAAGATCTGACAGCGTAAGAGCCTTACGCCTGTCAGATCTAATGGATATCTATGCGTAACTGATTCTAAGAATCAGTCGCATAGATACAACGGCCCAGATTAGGACTTACGACGGCGCAAATGGCGTCGCGCCGTCGTAAGCCCTTTGAGAATCTGGGCCTTTGTCAGCAACCCAAGTAAGCATGCAGACATTAAGGGACAAATCCTCAAAAGAGATACGACGGAGTAACTGCTGTTACTCCGTCGTATTCCTGGTCCTAACTATGGAACTGATCCACAGAATCAGTTTTCCATAGTTAGGGAGAAGATCCGGCATGTGTAATTGAATTACACTGCCGGATCTTAGGATGCAGTACCGCATCCGCCGCTGGGGGCATTTCGTGTCGAAATGCCGCCTCGGGTATGCAAATTAGCACTTACGGAGATCCACAAAGCTTTTCTGCTTCGTTTTTTCTCCGTAAGTATTAAGTTGCATACGCAAAATTAGGGCTGCTTTTACATGGTGTAAAGTTAGTACACCATGTAAAAGCAGACCCTTCTGTCTAGCGACGCGTTTTTTTTTTCGAATTTGAATTTTTTTTTTTCGCGCTGTATCTTTTTTTTTTTAGACGCAACTTTATTGACCCGTCGCAATCCACAAAGCCCGGCGTAACGTAATTCCGTGCTATACACGTCAGCAAAATGACGTCACGAGCATGCGCAGTACGGCCGGCGCGGGAGCGCGCCTCATTTAAATGGGAATCGCCCCCATGAAATGAGGAACGCCTTGCGCCAGCGGAATTTAAGTTACACGGCCAGAAATTTCTAGGTAAGTGCTTTGTGGATCGGGCACTTAGGTAGAAATTTTAAGGCAGTGTAACTTAAATTAGAATTTCGCCGTTACGCCGGGTCTTTGTGGATTTGGCCCTAAAGTTGTAACTCCCAATCTATCCACTAACAACTCAAGAATGAATGATGATGTCAACCATGTAGGTTAAACTTAACAAAAAAGTCAAACTTTCCAACTTTCTAAGATGGGAATGAGGGACAGATATTAACAAAATTATGTAGGCACAGGACACCCCCCCCCCCGCCATGCCCCCCTTAAAGGAGAATTGTACAGAAAAAGATTGGTTAAACCCACAATTGCTTTCTTACCATAACTATTCCTTTGTATTGGCTTTTGGAATTTACAAATGCAACAATTTAGAAATTGGATGAAAGGTTTAGCACTGTAAGACACTTTTTTTGCATTTTATATACAATACAACTATATAGATCAGACCAAAATAAGGGACAAATGAGGAAGAAAGAGTGACAAGGGAACTTTGTTACGAATAAGGGACAGTCCCTCGAAATCAGGTACAGTTGGGAGCTATGAAGTTAGTTAAGGCAGTTCCTATATTTTAGTAAGGCCTTATCTTTGTTGAAAACGTGTAACGATTGACTTAATGATACAAATTGCATTCTATTAACCAAACATGTGCTGTGTCTAAATAAGCAGAGGTCATGCATCGTCATTGTATATCACATAATTCTTTTTCTCCTTGTGTAAATTATTTCAAAGGTTAAAGAATTTTATCAGTTTCAGTTTACACACAATAGTTTCAGCAGTGACAAATGTGCTGTGACACTTCTCCTTGTAGGGCTTGTAATAGTTTGAGACATGCTGCATGGAAGTAGGTTCGGCTGCTGTTTGTCATTAAAGGAATGTTCGCCTCTCCTGGTAATTGTCCTTATTCCCTCATTCCGGGGGTGGAGCTGTGATTAACACGCTAAAAATGCTGACTTATGAGTGACAATGTTCGGAGCACAAAATCCTTAAAGCTCTGACATCACATACTTCAGCTAAGCAAGAAATGTAAGTAGGAAATTAAAAAACCCTATCACCTTTTTATCCCAAGCATGGAAAGTGTACATTTTGTCTAAAAATTATTGGAACATACAAATACATGTTTGGAAGGAAATATACACTATGTTTGAGGCCTCGTACACACGACAGAGTTTCTCGGTAGAATTCGGCGAGAAACTCGGTCAGAGCCGGATTCTGCCGAGAAACTCTGTCGTGTGTACACTTTCGGCCCGATGGAGCCGCCGAGGAACTCGTCGAGAAAATAGAGAACATGTTCTCTATTTTCTCGTTGTTCTATGGGAGCTCTCGGCCCGCCGAGCTCCTCGGCGGCTTCAGGGCTGAACTGGCCGAGGAACTCGATGTGTTTGGCACGTCGAGTTCCTCGGCCGTGTGTACGGGGCCTGAGAGAAGCAAAACTCCACTGTATATGAGCACCACAAACTAAAAAGGCTATTTAATTCGTTTTTCATTTTTAAAGCAAACTCCCCTATCCATTCATGTCTCCATGCTTTATTTGGTTAAGAAACCACCATAGCAATTATAGCAGTGGCCATCTTGAGTAAGGGCAGATAATTCATGTAGTATTTACTTCCTGAAATCCATTTGCCCTGTCAAATTAGCCAACTCATCAGAAACTCCAGCAACGGCACTTCCGGTTTCTTTAAACCATCAGTAATTGGGGATTCTGACGAATTGCTGTTTGGACACAACACGGGCAACCGAATACAGTCAGGTACAGAAAGATTTAGCTGTTTTTACAGCACAGCAACTAACAAGGACAAAGTTGTCGCTGGCTCGGAGGTGACCATTTTGTTGGCTAGTATCGGTGCAGAGTAGCAATCTCCGCTCATAATATCGCGCACTGGACTGTATTCGGTTGCCAGTGTTGTGTCCAAACAGCAATTTGCCAAAATCTCCAATTACTGAGGGTTTAAAGAAACCGGAAGTTAAGTAGTTAGAGTTTATGACAAGTTGGCTATTTTGACAGAACACCTGCAAGAAGGAGGGTGTGATTAGCTGAGCAAGCCCCTCCTCCAGATGAAAGAAAAAAAATTCCATGAAGACTCACTGGATGTAGAACACCATTTTGGCCGAGGCCAAAAAACAGAAACAATTGAAGAAATGTAAAAAAAAAAAAGTTCAAAATTATTAGGATTAAAAATGTTGAATGGAAGAGTTTAGTTCCACTATTTCAAAAGGTGCCTTCAATGTTTTTAAAGCTGTACTCAAGGTATGGCTATATTTGCATAGTTATATTAGTCCAGTTTAGACCAATGTAACTATGAATGTGCCATACCTAGGATCCCCGTGGAAGCTGGAAATCACTGTAGTTGGTACCCTCCTGACAGCCAGCATAGTCTGCTGGCTACTGAAAAAAAAATTGCTGGCGGACACCAAGACTACACACTTTAGGTCCAAGAACCACAGTCCATGGGCAGGTAATACAGTTATTAAGACCCTTTTTCCCCACCAGTACAGCCTAGCTGATGGAGCTCATTCATTTGCAAATCATACCTGCATATTTAAATGTAAAATATATACTGACTCCTTCCTATTGAAAATCATATAGGGATTTGCATATGAATCAGCTGCAGGGGCAGAGCCTTTGTGGGACACAACTCCTATACATGGGGCAGGATGTAGGGTGAAATAGTGAGACCCAAACAATATGGGACTATTGGATGTTAAGTAATTTACTTAGATGTCTGTCTTTATGATAGCCACGAGCTGTGACAGAGAAGCTGACAATGTGCTAACATAGATTAAAGTGATTGTAAAGTCTCTTTTTTTAAAAAAAAAATAACAAACATATTATATTTACCTGCAGTGTGCAGTAGATTTGCACAGAGGAGTCTGGATCCTCCTCTTCTCGTGTCCCTCTTCTGTGCTCCTGGCCCCTCCCTCCTGACGAGTGCCCCCACAGCAAGCAGCTTGCTATGGGAGCACTCTCCGTGGGGGCACTCTCCCCAGGGAAAGCAGCTCTCCGTGGGGGCACCCAATAAAATGAGGATCAGGGCTTCTCTGTGTAAAACCCTTGCACAGAGCAGGTATGTATAACATGTTTGTTATTTTAAAAAAAAAATCGAACCTTTACAATCATATTTAGCTCTTAGAAACTGATTGAAACCTAACTTCGAGACCACTTTTGTGGTCTTTGAGGATTAATTTATTTAGTATAAGGAGCCATAGAGGTCAGTGATGACTTGGTTTAAAACTCCATTACTGCTTCTTTAGGCGTTTTGTTAACCTATAAAAATAAAATAAAGATCCTGTTTATTTAAAGAATTTTATATAGCACAGTGCTTGTGCTGTGTAATTTGGCCCCCTTTAACACCTGAGTATAGTGGAGGCACCAAGTGAAGAGCAGAACGGCAGAAGAGTTACTGCAGGAGAAAGGTCCTCTGTGGTGAAGACTATGCCTCGTACACACGACCAGTTTTCCCATCGGGAACACTGCCATGACAGCTTTTGGCTGGGAAAACTGGCCGTGTGTATGCTCCATGGCAGTTTTCCCGACAGGAAAACTGCCGGGAAATGAGAACATGTTCTCCTTTTTCCGTGACGCGATTCCCGGTGGTCTTCTTCCCTGCAGAAACACTGCGATGGAGCATACACACGGCCGGGTTTCCCGGCCAAAGCTCTCATGGTAGTTTTCCTGCCGGGAAAATCGGCCGTGTGTAGGGGGAAAAAGCTGCCGAGCAGGTTCTCAGCTTTCCCCTCGGGTTTCCCGGCGGTTAAAGGTCTGCAAGGAAACCCGTACGTTTATACGAGGCAATAGGATCCGGGTGGAGGGGAAAAGGTGCCAGACAACACAGGAATTTAACAGAGGACTGACAAACAAAAATTGAACAAAGAAGGAGTTGGTACATGAACTCTGTGGCTGGAAAACTGTATGGGTGCAAGAAGAACTAAAACTTCCAGAATACCTAAGTGACCTCTCTCTTTTTTATTACATATTTGTCAGGATGTGATGAAAAAATTATGATTACATGGTAAAAATTTACTTCAACAATTTCCCTTTTTATAAAGCACTTCAGCTTTCCCAAGGCAGGTGAGTCACTAGTCTAGAGAACACACCTTTGTTTAAAGTACAATTGGACATTAATATGAAAGGAAAAGCTCTTGAACCGGCAGGTATTTGTAAGGTAAATATTTCATCTACATTGTTGGTCATCTAGCTAATCAAATAGAATTATTTTGCAACGTGGGTTCATGAATGGTGTCACATATTTGTTAGGACGTGTTCTTTTATAGAGCCAGGTAGCAAATTAACACTAAGCTGAGCTGCATGCTAAATAGACTTTTTCAGGACCTAAATATGAGAACTTTTGTTGTTGAATTGCTTTTGGTACAGGACTGTTATGCTGATCCTTGCTTTACTAATTAGTCAGTCCCTGGGTAGACAGGTGCAGTCTGTATTGCCCACTCTAGGTGGTGCTTGACCAAAGCGGGAAAGCACAAGGGGAAGGAAGTTGTGGGGAACTTGGTTACTATATGATTTCCTGTGGTCACTAGGGAGACAGCTGTCTGATTGGACGCTGGCACCCCATGTGACCTTGGCGGCTATCTTGGGTTTGGAGCACATTATGCGAGTGACTAGTATAGGGACAGGTTCCCTGTCTGACAGGGACAGCACATAGAGCCAGATAAAGGTTCCTGAAAAGTAGGGAAAATGCAGGTACTAGGCCATCTCCTCATAGGAAGCCTCCAATTGAGTGTGGACCAGAAAAGCCGTGTTACAATTCCTCACTGCAGAAGACGTCGGCATCATTTCAATTTCATGATTCTCTGCTACTGTTTTGCTTCGGTTGACAGTGCCTACCCACTGGACCTGATTGTACGTTGTTGGGACTCTTTCAATATACTATTCTCTTCCACCTCAGCATCTGAGTGTATTCTTTGCCGCAGGCTCACCACTTTGCACCCTACCCACACTTGTTCAACGACATCATGGACACAGCTTTTATTGACTCGGCTAGCTGAAGTAGCTATAGTCGCAGAAGGCGATTTATCTTGGTTCTCCTCTTTTTTGCAAAACCGATCACAAATAGTGAAGTTAGGCCCTTTCACTTCTGAGAAACGCACATTATCGTGCGGAGTCCCTCAAGGATCGCCTCTGTCGCCAGTGTTATTCAACATCTATCTTCGCCCTCTTTTTGAGATTATTAGCAGTCAAAAACTGCTCTACCACTCATATGCAGACGACATGCAACTATATTTCCA
Source organism: Rana temporaria (assembly GCF_905171775.1). NCBI lineage: Eukaryota > Metazoa > Chordata > Amphibia > Anura > Ranidae > Rana > Rana temporaria. Next base: position 135,793,968 of record NC_053495.1, read on the forward strand.
CATTTGCAATAAAAAGGATCACCACCTCAATCTAGAGACATGCCTCTCTTTGATAGAGGACTGGATGACAAAGAGTTATCTTAAACTCAACGCAGCGAAAACAGAACTTCTCCTGTTTCACGCCAAACGTATGAATCAACCTACAACAACTTGGACCCCCCCCGCCCATTCTGGGCAAAATCATCACCCCTAGCGCCAAAGTCAAAAGTCTTGGGGTCATCTTTGACTCCTACATGACAATGGATGCACAAATAGGGTCAGTAGTCAGCGGATCTCACCATCTGCTGTGCCTACTACGCAGACTTACTCCTTTTATTCCCAAGGAAGACATAGCGGTCGTGGTGGGAGCTATTGTAAACTCAAGATTGGACTATGCAAATGCCCTTTACCTCGGACTCCCCAAGTACCAAATCGCTCGTCTACAAGTCGTTCAAAATACGGCCACTAGACTTGTGACTGGGAAAAAACCTTGGGAATCAATCTCACCTTCACTGAGAACCCTTCACTGGTTACCAGTAAAAGACAGAATCACTTTTAAAGCACTCTGTCTAACGCATAGGTGTATCTATGGGAATGCTCCCCATTATCTATGCGAAAAAATAAAAGCTCATAATCCCAATCGCGTCCTGCGATCCACCAATCAAAATCTCCTCCAGATACCGAAAGCCAACTACAAGTCCAAAGGAGAAAGGAGATTCGCGGTCCAAGGGCCTAGACTATGGAATGCTTTACCAACCAGCATTCAGTTGGAGGAGAACCACTTGACGTTCAGGAGAAAGATCAAGACTCATCTCTTTTGATACCAAAGGAGACAGGAACAACAAGCGCCCAGAGGCGATTAAGTTCGCATGTGTTGCGCTATATAAGTTTTCATTCATTCATTCATTCAGTGCTAATACCTGATGTACACATTTTTGTTCAAGGCCAGTGATTCTCTAAGTTCCAAAGAGAGACCTGGAATTACACCTTTCTAATGGCAGCACTTATGTTCTGACAGATTCCTATTTCCCAGATTCCCTATTTCCAAGTGCCACCTTATTCACAGCTCTAAAGTGTGTTTAAAAAATGAGCTCCAGGCTCCTGCAGAAACAATTCTAAGTCAGCATCTATAAATACTGTAGCTGACTACTTATTAGGACACTTACCTGTCCAGGAATCCAGCTGTGTCTTCCCCCAAGCCCATTTTCATCTTCACTAAGGGAAACTGGCAGTGAAGCTGAGTGGCTTCATGGCCGGTCCCCTACTGCAGATGCAGGAAGTGCACTTTGCTCTCTAATTGGGCCAGGTGTGGGGGAAGGAGGAGGGGGCCGTAGCAAACTCAGCCGGAAGTGGAAGCGGGTACCTGCCAAAACCAGAGGAGGCAGATAAGCAGAGCTTGCCCTTTTAGGTGGAGTCCAAGTCCCTTTTTCAGGTTTAGTACAGTACATTTTCTACAAGTACAGAAACATGTCTGATTATAATGACAGAAATCCAATGCCCTTGCAGCTTTCTGTGCATTTAACTGACATATCAAACATTGTAATCAACCTTCCATATTTTCTCTGTGAACTACAGAACACCTCTCTCCTATGTCATAGAGACAAGGAAGAGGGTGTGGGTTGCATTCAAAATCAGGCAAACAGCTAAGGCCCTAGGGTGACAAAGTTAGTTCTCCGTAGATATGGTATGGTGATGAAGTGTTGTTACACTTGAAGCTCTGAAATATCTAACTATCCTAAAGGAACTGATGCTTTAGGCTTCCATGGCTGTCAGTTAGGGGACTTATTTTCTTTGCGAATACTCTGTCACCAACATATGATGAGGAATGGAGAGCAAAGAAGTACATTCAACAGAACAGTTAGGTATTTCAAGGCCTCCTGTACTACCTATGTATGTTGTATGACAATACAAATAGAATAATTAATACATTATTGGTCTGCCAAAGTTCATCTTTGTAATAACATGTGCCATGGAGTGCATGGGCCCAAGTATTTTTAAAAACAGCTTTCAAAATTGGTGATAATTGGCCTGTAGGCCAATGACAGCTTTCCTGCACACTGGGCAAAAAAATTAACATTGCAAGATCGGGCAAATCCTGCCTAGGTTTAGAGCCGCATAAAACCGTTGGTAGTTAAATAGTGTATTTTTACGAAGGTGTATACAAAGGACCAAAAAGTGGGACAACTAAGGGAGGAAAAAGATACAGGGGGATTTGGTATATCTCCACACTGTCCCTCATTTGGAAAGCCTGTCCCCCTTTTGAAACCAAATCCCTTTGTTCCTCTTTACTTCTCAATTGTCCTGTGTTTAGGTATAGATCTCCATAAAAAAACAAATATAATATTTAAAGCGGTATTAAAAAAATATATATATATATTATATTACAGCTTACCTATCATTAGATGTGGTGGCTGTATTAGTTATCTTTCCTTTGGCTTTTTTCCCTGTATTAGTGAAACACAACGCTGGAGAAATGAGCATAGGGGCACAGCAGTCAACACCATTGTCAGTCTGGGGAGGAGGGCAGTGTTAAATGTATTAGCAGATTTAGATACACTAAGCCAAATTCCAGCTCTTACTTTATAATCATTTACAACAACATTTTTTTTCCTTTTGGGATAAAGGTTTTGCATGAATTAATAAAAGCTGGTCATTTTAATCATCCTTGCCAGTGTTAAGTGGTTTGTCTCATCCATGTAAACTGATACACTCTGCTAGAGAGCTTGAGCTTGTGAAAAACAACAACATTACTAGCCAGATCACCAGATGAAAATAGAAGAAAAAAAGTCTAAAAAAGGAAACTAATATAGCCATCACTTCTAAGAATTGGTAAGCTGCAAGATAATAATTGTTTGCTTTTCGGTTTAACAATGCTTTACCTACAAAAGGTTCTATACTACAGTAGACCTTTCATCAAACCTCTATATCATTGAATTTATTATTTTGTTGAGCCAATAAAAAGTAAAAGTAGTAGTGAAAAAGTACTTGTGAGTTTAGCTAATAATTTTTGCTTAATTTTTCTTAAAGCGGTAGCAAACTCCGACAATGTAACTACAAATTGAAATATATAACTCAATTTAGGTGTTTTCAATCAAAGTGCTGTGTATAATATGCCAAAAAAACGTTCTTATTTGTTATAATATAGGTTTTTGTGAACACTCCTGCTTGTATCTTGCTGCCGCCATTACTACTGCTGTCTTCCGTGTCTATACCATAATATATTTCAGCCCTCAGTATGTAGCTGTGGCTATAATCCCGCGCATGCGCATTATACCCTGAAGCTGAGCCTCGTCTCCTCTCTACAACCCCTGTGACGTAGCGAGTCACATAGGGTCCAGGCTCAGCTTCTCAATGGGAGTATCGCGAGATGTCAGGGCTGACATCGACACTAGGAAATTACGCAGCCCCGGCGCAGACCCTGCATTTTGCCAGAAGGGTCTATGGTTGCCAGAAAAGTGCGACATACGGCGCATGCACGGGTGACATCATAAGAAAGAAAAATACAGATTACTCGCAAGACAATCAGGTAAGAAGATATTAATCTAGCACAATACATTTCATAACCTGCAGTTTTTCATATACAGAAAAATAGTCTCAATGGGTTTACAACCGCTTCAATAGTTCATGTAACTGGGTATGTCACAGGAACATGTCCTTTACAAATTATGCTATAAGGTGTCTTGTTTTATTATCTCAGAAATTTGAGTGGCATTGATTTTGTTTGAAAAGAGGGATGGTGCCTTCAAATTAAGAACAATTGGCAGTTGGGTGCTGTGTAGATACAGTAAGCAGATTTTACATTATTTCCCAACACTATATACAGCATGAGTAGAATGGGATGAGGGAAGCAACGGAGACTACGTTAAGGTGAATGAACAAACAGAAGCTTTTATTTACCTACCAAGCACAAACAACCATGTTAACATTTTTAAAACCGTGTAATCTTTTGTACAATAAACCAAGAGAAACTGATTTGAGATTTATTTCTTCCCACTAAGTAAACTAGGTGAAATGTCAGACATAATATTTGCTGACTCATTTCCCTCACAAAGGTGTAAACATATGTCACGGTCCTTATAGGCAGGTGCTAGATTTTGGGTGGAATGTTTTCTGCATCAATGATTTTTATTGATGTTAAAGGGGTTGTAAACCTTCATGTTTTTTTAACCTTAATGCATCCTATGCCGCTCTTCTCGGCTCTTCATTAGATAGATTGATAGCAGCACGGCCATTGGCTCGCGCTGCTGTTAATCAACTCCAATGACGGGAGGGCCGGGGGCGGGGCCGAGTCCTGTAGTCAGTGGCTATAGACGCCAGATTCAGAACTCGGGAGCGTGCCCGCAGGGGGTAACCAGGGAGCACTTCCCAGGGGGTTACCAGAAGCGGGGAGGACCAAGACCGCCGCCAAGGGACCCCAGAAGACGTGGATCGGGGACACTCTGTGCAAAATGAGCTGCACAGTGGAGGTAAGTATAACATGTTTGTTATTTAAAAAAAAATGTTGAAGCTAAAAGGGGTTGTAAAGGTAAAATATTTTTTCCCTAAATAACTTCCTTTACCTTAGTGCATTCCTCCTTCACTTACCTAATCCTTCGATTTTTCTTTTAAATGTCCTTATTTCTTCTGAGAAATCTTCACTTCCTGTTCTTCTGTCTGTAACTACACACCGTAATGCAAGGCTTTCTCCCTGGTGTGGAGAAAGCCTCTTGAGGGGGGAGGGGGCGAGCAGGCAAGTCAGGACACGCTCTACTTTGCAGATAGAGAAAGGAGCTGTGTGTTAGTGGGCGTCCTGACACTCCTGCTCACCCCCTCAAGAGGCTTTCTCCACACCAGGGAGAAAGCTTGCATTACAGTGTGTAGTTACAGACAGAAGAACAGGAAGTGAGGATTTCTCAGAAGAAATAAGGACATTTAAAAGCAAAATTGAGGGATGAGGTAATTGAAGGAGGACTGCACTAAGGTAAAGGAAACTATTTAGGGGGAAAAAATTTTACCTTTACAACCCCTTTAACAAAGACATTTTAGAAACATATGTTGGTCTTTCGTTTATGACACCTGATAAACAAAGTAGAAAAAATAGCACAAATGTATTGAACAGAGACAATATCAAAGGTGGTAAAATGAAGCCTTGTTCCATGTATTGAACAGAGGCAATATCAAAGGTGGTAAAATGAAGCCTTGTTCCAGAAGGTTGGATCCAAGTCTGGTCAACTTGCAGCCTAGGGGGCAACAGTAAGCCCAAGGAGGTGAGGATCTGGTGATGTTGCTGCAGACTAGAAGCCCCATCTGAACCAACTATATAATAATTCTTGAATTGCTTCAATCATTAATTATGTATAAAACACTGTATTGAGTGTGACAGCTCCAAGATTAAAGAGACAGTAGAAGTAAACACAGAAACAATAGAAAGAAAAGAGAAATGAAAACAAATCCTCCTCCTGGTCAAGGACTCTGCCCCACTTGGATGGAATGTTTTCAAAAAAACAAAAAACTGCAATACCAAAAATTTTGAAAAAATTGGGGTGCAACCTATCTGTAAGCAAAAGTATACATATTATAATCAAATGGGACTTTTGAGGCACAACATTTTTCATAAAAAATATAGGGCCAGATTCTTAGAGGAGATACGACGGCGTATCTCCAGATACGCCGTCGTATCTCTGCGTCTGGCCGGTCGTATCTATGCGCCTGATTCTTAGAATCAGTTACGCATAGATATCTGTTAGATCCGACAGGCGTAAGTCTCTTACGCCGTCGGATCGTAACTGCATTTTTAAGCTGACCGCTAGGGGCGTATATGCTGATTTACGCAATGAAATATGTAAATCAGCAAGATACGCGAATTCCCGAACGTACGCCCGGCCGACGCAATAAATTTACGCCGTTTACGTTAGACTTTTCCCGGCGTATAGTTACCCCTGCTATATGGTGGCGTAAGTGCGGCGTACCAATGTTAAGTATGGCCGTCGTTCCCGAAATTTTGCTTCGTTTGCATAATTCGTCCGTGAATGGGGCTGGACGTAATTTATGTCCACGTCACAACCAATACGTCCTTGCGGCGTATTAGGAGCAATGCACACTGGGAGATTTCCATGGACGGCGCATGCGCCGTTCGTGAAAAACGTCAATCACGTTGGGTCACAGAAGATTAACATAAAACACCCCCCCCCCCCCCCGTCCCACATTTGAATTAGGCGGGCTTACGCCGGCCGATTTACGCTACGCCGCCGCAACTTACGGAGCAAGTGCTTTGAGAATACAGCACTTGCCCGTCTAAGTTGCGGCGGCGTAACGTAAATCGGATACGTTACCCCGCCGCAAAGATGCGTGCTCATACGAGAATCTGGTCCATAGTGTTTTATTATTTTATATTTATAAAAGCTTGCAAAAGAATCATCATTGAATATAAAATACTTTTTTTATATAACATCACAATACAAAATCATAAAAACACTTTGATAACACGGGTATATCACCTCCAAATGCTATGATCCTGGCGCCGGATGCATTTCCTGGACTTTTTTCGAGTATTCCATGGGATGTTGGTTATTACACCATTATGAATTGTAAATAATGATGGATATTATTATATTTAGAATATGATATCTAAGGCTCCTGAAGAAGTGGACTATGTCCAGGAAACGCATTAAGCCCAAGATCATCACTTTTGGGACTGATATACTGTGTTATCAAAGTGTTTTTATGGTTTTGAATTGCGATGTTATAAAAAAAAAACATTTTTATATATGGAATGATGATGCTTTTGCTAAGCTTTTATAAATATGAAATAATAAAATAATATTTTCTTTATAGAAAATGTTGTGCCTCAAAAGTCCCATTTGATTATGATTGATGATGCAAAGCAACACACTGATTAATAATTTTGTAATCTTCTTAACATAAAAATAGAAAATTATATATATATATATATATATATATATATATATATATATATATATATATATATATATATATATATATATATATATATATATATATATATATATACATATATATATATACATATATATATATATATATATATATATATATATATATATATATATATATATATATATAATACTAATTCCTTGCCACCTAAAATGATAAAATAAAATATGCATTCAGCTTGAATCTTCAGTATCTACAAAAGGCTCTGTGCTTTGTCTGTCATATGAATTCCAAAAACCGACTGAACTGCAGCGATCCAATTTCTTTTCTGCGAGTTAAACATTTTTTCCGCCTCTTCCAAAGGAATGCCCTTTTGTCATCTAAGCAGGCTGAAACAATAATTTCCATTTCAGGTTGTACATTGTACGTTTATTTTCCACAAGGGACATTTGTAGTAAAAATCAGACCCAGAAGTCTAGTCTACCTTTCTTATGTAATTATTCCATTACGCCTACAGACTTAGCTACCTTCTTTAAAATGTTCTAAGCATTCTTCCTAAACCAGATTTATATGCATTGACATCACCATCCCACTTGTTCTTTTAAAGAGTATTAGGAATATCTCTATTACAGAAAATTCATAATAGTCTGCTTGTCGTTTTTATCAGCTGTACATTAAACTGTGTTGTACATTATATGACAGAACTATAAAAGGTTTTCTGTAGAGTTATTTTGTAACACTAACCATGACATGTAGAATTGTCCTGATGTCACGGAGATCACATACATTGCCATATTAAGCAATTACCCATTACTGATCCAATATACCAAATGTATACTGCATGTGCAGCTTTAAAGAGACACTGCGACATTACCCTTATAGAGCAAAGCAGCACCTTAATAAAAGCCCCCTAATTTCCTGAAATCCTGCCTTGCCAGCCTATCGTTTGTCACTCCTGTCTGTTGCAGCAAGCAATAATACCAGACGCTACTAGTGAGAGTGGCCACATCTTGCATTCAATTGCTTAGCCCCAGAACTGTCAAATGACCGGCCAAGTTCTGCTATCACTCCATTAGCAATGGACACAAACCAACACTGGAGATGGGGGGTGGCATGGGTTCTGAATGGTATATTTGCAGTGGCCTTTAAGGACTGGTACGCTTTACTATAAAATGTTTGCTTTTGGATTTAGAGATCCTTTCAAGTGTTACTAAACCCAGGACCCTCATTTACTATACCTGGTCTCCGACAGTACAAGGAACATGGAAATGCAATTATTTTCATAAATATAAACTGCTAAATCCTTTTTCTCATCAGCAGTATATAGCAGTCTTGTGACTTCTATCAGTGTCCGGCCAAGCACTGGTTAATGCTTGGAGAAGGAGTTTTGAGGCTGCATGACCCCTGACTTTCTGTCTGGACAGTGCTGATTGGCCCTGTGCTGATCACATGCACTCTCCCCCCAAAAAACTCTCTAGCAATACACACCAAACTGAGCATGTGCAAAGTGCCTCCAAGGCTCTGTTCTATCAGCAGATGGATTGGGGACAGTAAAAGAAGGAGAGGATCAGAAAAGACAGGATCAAACCACCTTTTTACACAATGCAGGGGATTAACCCCTTGGGTTCCACGTGAGTATAACAAGCATGTTTTATTGTACAGTAAAACCTTGGATTGCGAGCATAATTTGTTCCAGAAACATGCTTGTAATCCAAAGCACTTGTATATCAAAGCATTTTTTTTGCAGGGTATAAAAGAGAAGAGAGGCACCTCTAAGTGTAGCAATAAGTTGCTAAATGTTGTACCTTCAATAAATGTAACCATATTGCTACACTTAGAGGCTCCTCTCTTCTCATTTATACTCAGTTGTGACATGACGCTACTCTTATATCAAGACATCGCTTGTATATCAATGCAAAATTAATTACAACATTTTGCTTGTCTTGCAAAACGCTCTCAAACCAAGTTACTCTCAAACCAAGGTTTTACTGAATATACACTCTGATTTTACTGTTGTGGATTTAGTAATGGTATTTCTTTAGAACAATTGTAGCATAAATGCCCCTTTATGTAGGAACGTAGCCACCCTCCTTTGCTTACTCCTGAAATGGACTGGGGACAATGGACTTTACATTATGGGATTTGTAGTACTTTGCACGAAAAAGAGATTCCGAAGCTCACAGATGATGTAACAAGGGGGCAGAAAAACACATTTGTCCTTCAGAACCTTTTTGTTTTCACTGTTGTATTCTATACAGTGTATTATTTCACCTACACCATATGTTTTCTGGCACTTAGTGTTGCATGACTGCACAATTTCCAGTTAACGTAGTGCAGTACTGAATAGCAAAAAGGCCTTGGTCATGAAGGGGATCAAGTTGTTAAAGGGATTGTAAAGTTAAAACATTTTTTTCCTAAATAGTTTCCTTTACCTTAGTGCAGTCCTCTTTCACTTACCTCATCCTTCGATTTTGCTTTTAAATGTTCTTATTTCTTTTGAGAAATCCTCACTTCCTGTTCTTCTGTCTGTAACTCCACACAGTAATGCAAGGCTTTCTTCCTGGTGTGGAGTGTCGTGCTTGACCCCTCCCCTGGAATACAGGGGAGTCAGGACGCTCTCTACGTTGCAGATAGAGAAAGGAGCTGTATTCCAGGGGAGGGGGCGAGCACGACACTCCACACAAGGGAGAAAGCCTTGCATTACTGTGTGGAGTTACAGACAGAAGAACAGGAAGTGAGGATTTCTCAGAAGAAATAAGGACATTTAAAAGCAAAATCGAAGGATGAGGTAAGTGAAGGAGTACTGCACTAAGGTAAAGGAAGCTATTTAGGATTTTTTTTTTTACCTTTACAACCCTTTTAAGATTGGAAAATTGTTATGAACTTGGACCTTTTGATTTTAAAACCACACCTTCCAGGTCAAATAGAAAGTACCTAGCATTTCCCCTTAGGGTAGACTTGTCCAGCTGCCACGGATCGGGGCAAGAGGAGAGTACCTAAGAGATTCTAACGTGAAGCTATTGTAGCTGGAGTGTTTGTTAAGCTGGCTTTATCCATACTTCTGGTGAGTGCATAGTGGTAGAGGATTGGAGCACACTGTGGATATACCTTAGGTGATATGGAGAAGTATTTTTTATGGGATATTTCCACCTGAAGCCTTTGGAATCACTTGAGAGATAATTCTTCTTAATGAGAGATAGTTTTTGTGCACATTTTGGTTATTTATTCATTTTTGAATAATTTCACTTTGCTTGTTTCATATGTATTTATGCACATTATATATTATAGTTTATGCATATTTGCACTTTATAATCTACTGACTTTCAAATATTGGTTTGAGCGATGCACATTTTCTGTGTTTTATTTGCATTTTGAGCTTAATATTTATGTAGCCCCTGACAATCTCTAGGAGGGTCAGCTTGGAGGATTCTGGGAGAAAGCAGAAATACTCTGGAGCAAGGAGCAGTGGGGTCTTCTTCTGCATAAGGGGAATGCATTGCCTGGGGGATCATTAGCCCTCCAGGAAAATCCTGCAATGTGCCTATCGAGAAGAAGTCCCAGCTAGGAGATTGGAAGGCCGGGAGCTACTGTTTGCTGATGAAGGCTGTCTGAGAGAGCTGTCGTCTGAGGATATAATCTGGGACCACTGAGAAAGAGGCTGCCTGCAGGATACTGGCGGGAGGCAACCATTATTCCAGAGGCGTTTTGTGAGTACAGGCTGGGAGAGATCTCAGAGTCTGAGTGCTAACACCACTCTTATGTGTTAGAAAATCAGCCTTGTGTCTGCTAAGAAGAACATAGCTGATCCATTCCACAGAGTAAGGTTTAACCACCTTAATACTGCCGTATGTTTTCTGCTTCAGAACGAGTCCTCAAAGTTTTGTTATAGCAAGTTATAGGAGCATGCAACTTTCTTCAATCTTCATCCAAGTTCATCCCATAAAAATACAGAACCATAGATTGATTCTTGAGCTGTGAAAGAGAGAACAGGCATACAGTATGTGCCTGCCTGCAGGGCAATAGTGAGAAAAAACCTTGGGACCTAAAAAACTGCTACCAATACATTTGCCAAGGAAACAGTCTGTTTTACTTTAGTAAATCAACCCCTGAAGTGTTTAATCTTTATGTTCCTGCATTTACCTACTGTATATGTTCCAAAAGAGTTCCTGTTCCCAAAACAATTGGCCTTCCGGGTGATTCCCTATTTTTATGTATTTTTTGTAACATATAAAAAGTGGGGATATTATACTCCTCCATTTGCTCAAGGCTTTGAGCGTTTCTTGCCTCTTATCTACTTCTATAAAGTTTAGCTAATGATCATAATTTATGCAGAATGAATGGCGTTTATTGTCATGATGTTGAAAACATCCAATTGCGGATGGAGTCTTACCAACTAACTATAATATAGCAGTGGAAGTAGACACCCTAAACATCATTAACGAGATGCCAGCATTTATTATTATTGATATGGTAAAAATATCAGTGATTTATTCTGATTATTTAATACCAGCCAAATAATCACAGTCAGGAATTATAAATGGCATGGGGACAGGTTTTGTTGGAGAACGTTGTCCTTTTTTATGGGAAGGGGAGTGAGAAGTGAGAAGTGAGCTCTTTGTCTTTTCCACATATAACAGATAAGGACAAGGACAAATTAGCCCATACACAACATATAAACAACATATAAACTGGAACAAGTAATAAAATCATTAATTCTGTGCTCTTTACTCTTATAATTCATGAATTTATTTGGTTAATGATAAATAAAGGTACATATAAAACATTCATTTTTATCCATTAAAATGTATCCTTTTAACTAAGCAAGAATTTTTTTTTTTTTTACCGAATCCTCCATTTGTACAACTTTCCATTGTTTTTACAGTATATAGCTCGGGGCTTTAATATTTTGCACACATAAGTACATTCTTTAGATAATAATAGGTTTGGATGGTAAAGGTCTTTTAATGTGGGATCACTTCTGTAAAATGCTTATTTTTTCTTGTTTATCTTATCAATTTCCTTAAACTAAAAAATTTAATTGTCTTATAAAAAAAATATATTATGTGTAGTTTCATACTTTTACACTTTATTACCTTATAGTAGTGGTGGTCAACTGGAAACTTATAGAGAGCCTCAATTGTCGCTCCTGACACTTTCAGCATTTTTTGCAGTGTATCACAATGCACACTAAACAAGTTGGGATAACCCCCCCCCCCAGAGTTGGTTTCAGTGGCCGCAATAATAACCCCCAACATCAATGTCAGTACTGTTAACAATTAAACATACATCGGTGGTCAGTAGTGGCAGTAAAAAAAATAAAAACCTCCATCCCTCTCCTGCATTGATGGTCAATGGCAGTGAAACTTGTAAACCCCACTATATTTGTGGTCATTGTAGTAAAAGTGTTAACCCCTTCCTGTATTGGTGGTCATATCAGTGAAAGTGTTAACTCCTGCCCCATTGTTGATCACTTACCCATAAAAAAAACTCCTGCACCGCTCTCCCTTTCTCCCCAGGCCAGGACTTTACTTGTATTAGGGGTCATAGCAGTGAAAGTGTATACACCATCCCCCCTAATTGTGGTCATGGCAGTAAAAGTATTACCTCTGCCTCATTGTTGATCACTTTTCCATTAAAGGTCCTTTTGCTGCTCTTTTTCTCTCTCACCCCTGGCCGGGACTTTAATTTTATTGTGGGTGGCAATAACTACGCCCACAGTACAGTCTCTCACTTTTGAAGCCAGGTTCTGGAACACAGAGACCATTCCCTGTCACTCCTCTGCTTTGTGAGTGCCCAATAGCCCATGAGCTGCACATAAGCCAGGAATTGGGCAACAGGTCTTTATAACAATGTATTGATCATGCTGTAGCTGATTCATTTGTAAATGTTTGTTATGTTTGTTTAGCCTCTCTCTTTCCCAGTTGACGAACTTTGAAAATTAACTTCCCCAAATCACTTTAATGGCACTCTGCTGCTTAGCAAGGAACATACTCTCAACGGTGGGCATCAACACCAGCACCCTGTGGCCAGGTAAGCGCAGACTTGGACACCCCTGTTTCTTTTCTTCTTGGGTTGCCTGGGCCTTTGTTAAATGTTCTTTTACCATCACTGCAGTTCTACAATCCATTTGTGAAATATATTCAATTACACTTTTGTGAGGTGTCTTCTCCCCTTCCCAGACCTTGCCCAGAAGTTCCCCAGGGTGTTTCCTATAGAGCAATTCAAATGGGGGGAATGAGGAACTTCGCAAATACTGTAGCTGCTGACTTTTAATATTAGGACACTTACCTGTCCAGGAATCCACACCCGAGCCGATTTTTGTTACTCGGCTATCAGGTGCTGCCACCATCATCTCCACTAAGGAAAACCGGCGGTGAAGCCTTGCGACTTTACAGCCAGTTCCTTACTGCGGGGCATGCTGTGCTCTGTGAAAGGGCCAGCTGCCAGGGAAGGAGGAGGAGGGACAAACTACAGCCGGAAGTGGTTGCGGGTACCTGTCAAAAGGTGCCAAGCAAGGCAGCTCCGCTTAAAGGATTTTATAGATTGTTCCACTAAGCCGTCAGTTTGAGGGTGTTATATGGATGTTCACAGCTATGTCACCCTAAACAGTTTACACAACTCTTTGGTTACTCATGACATGAATAGGGTGTCTTGGTCCTTAGGGACCCTGACCCGTACTTAGGGACTGAACACCTGGAACAATTTGTTGGTGATATTTTTAGCAGCTGTGCTACACAGAGACAAAGCCTCAGGGTAATGGGCAGCATAATTCATAAAGACCAATGATGGCCCAGGGCAGACTTTGCCAATGGGCTTGCAAGGTCTATGGCAATTCTCTCAAAGGGTAGTTCAATAATGTACAAGGACACTAGGGGAGATTTACTAAAGCTTGTGCACTCAGAATCTGGTGCAGCTGTACATGGTAGCCAATCAGCTTCTAACTTCAGCTTGTTTAATTAAGCTTTGACAATTAGGCTGGGTTCACACTGGTCTGACAAACGCTCCGACATTGGGAGCTCATGTTGCATGACGTGTGAATATCAATGTTTCCCTATGAGAGCCGTCTTAACTGGTCCCACACAAGTCGGCCTGACTTTGAGGCTGGGTTCACACTATACTACACGACTTTCATCCTACTTTGCTCTGCGACATCGGTCCTACATTGGTCCTACATTGGTCCTACATTGATCCTACATCCATCCGACTTTCATAAACAGGATACTACTTTGATCCGACTTTGTGATAGTCTGACTTTTTCTTTGACCAATCAAAACAATTCCAGAGTGAGATAAATTCCTTTTACTGCTGCTGTAATCACAATGTCGGATGTCAAAAGTCGGATGGTTAGGACAAGGCTCCTACTTTGATCCGACTTCAATGATATTCAATGGGCTGAAGTAGGATCAAAGTCGGACCAAAGTAGTACAGGGAGCATTTTCAAAGTCGGACCGACTTGTGTCGGACCAGTTAAGACAGGTCTCATAGGGAAACATTGATTTTCACACGTCATGCGACATGAGCTCCCAATGTCGGAGCGTTTGTCGGACAAGTGTGAACCCAGCCTAAACCTTGAAAGCTGATTGGTTTCTATGCAAAGCTGCACCAGATTTTACATCATGCAGTTTTAGTAAATACCCCCTTAGAGACTCTAAAAGTATATTACAAAACTGGTTGATGTGCATAATGATTTGTGGTGATATACATCTTACCTATTTGAGGGTAAACCAAGCTTTTCCTGTTCAGCATCAGTGCATTTAGGCTTCCAATGATATGTGAGATCTGAATTTAGGGCCCTGGAACCAGCAGTGACATTTGAAGGACATAAGCACTGTGGTTGATATCCATGTTTATGTTGTACTTAGTTCCCTTTTATGCTGAAAGGAAAAAAAGATTTATTTAGGCTGGGTTCACACTATTGCAAAACTGATGCGGTATCCGATTTGCAATAGTGTGAACCCAGCCTAAATAAAGCTTTTTTTCCTTTCAGCATAAAAGGGAATTGTGTACAACATAAACATGGGTATCAACCACAGTGTTTATGTCCTTCAAATGTCACTGCTGGTTCCAGGGCCCTAAATTCACATCTCACCTATTTTGAGATTTTGACTGGCTCTCTATGGAGCCGGTTCACAAATCTCCAGTGCGGCTTTGGTGCGAATTTGCACAGGAGCCCTGTGTGTCTTTTGGTCTGTTTCAGGTCCAAATTCAGCCCAAAATTCGTGCTGAAATCAGACCTAAAACAGTGAACGGGGACGCACTTCTGACTCTGACTTACAGGTTTTTGGGAATGTGTTTTCCACGGCACGGCAGTAGTGGTGGGAAGGATCATCAACTCACGACTCGACTACGCAAATTCCCTCTATTTAGGACTACCAAAATACCAGATTTCAGGTCTACAAGTCGCCCAGAACACGGCAGCCAGACTGGTAACAGGTAAAAAGCCATGGGAATCAGAATCAGTCTCCCCGGTCTTGAGGTCCCTCCACTGGCTGCCCGTACAGGATCGGGTGAGATTCAAGACACTCTGCCTCACCCACAAATGTATACAGGGGAACGCTCCCCAATACTTACGCGAGAAAAGAAAAAACCCTACGTCACCAAGCGCGTTCTCCGGTCAACCAACCAAAACCTTCTCCAAATTCCCAAATTCCGCTACAAATCAAAGGGAGAACGTAGATTTTCGGTCCAAGGACCATGGCTCTGGAATGCTCTACCCACTACCATCCACTTGGAGGAAAACCATCAGGCCTTTAGGAAAAAACTAAAGACCCACCTCTTCTCAAGGACCGGTACGACTCTGGATGGAAAGCGCCTTGAGGCGATTAAGTTCGTATTTGTTGCGCTATACAAGTTACTCACTCACTCGCCATAATATATATATATATATATATATATCGTACTGTATACACAATATTTTAGTTTGAGTGAATGTCTCACTGAGGTTAATTTACCTTTTGGTTTCCCTGTAAAGCTCAAGGTACCCCGGCTGTAAATACTTTTGTGTCCAGCCATCCAATAAATAAACTCTTAGAAAAATAAACAGCCAAGTGGCCACACAGACAAATTCCTAAACAGTCATCTAACTTAATGTGCACAGAGGCTTATAGCTCAACTGCCAGAGAACACAGACAAGGCACTCATGGGATTTGTTCAGCACACAGTGATAAAAACGTTGTATAAATGATACGATTCCCCAAGCAGCATGCTGGCTGATATTTGTCACACAGCTAACAGATTAAAATATTGAGCTATGTTATTTCATGTGTTTTCTTTTAGTAGCCAAGCAAGATTGAAACCTCAAGGGAACCATTTACATTCATTATAAAGAGCAAACAAGTACTAAGTTGCCAGTACTTTAGACTTTGCAGATAGTGGGCCCAGAGTGGAGAAATGTAATAAAAGCAGAGCATGTTGTCGATTATTCCAGAAAAGAGGGTTACAGGGCCAGCCAGAAACAACAATTGCAGGGTCTGTAGTCTGGTCAAAATTATATAATTTGAATACATACATTATGTAACAATCATTCATTATTCTGTTTTTAGAGACTAAAAAAAACATTTATTACCTGTGCCATGGACCTATCAATTGCACCGATTTCAGTAGGTCCCCGGTAGTTGAACCAAATCCTGATGGACTGTGGACCCACCCCATGTCCTTGCATTAAGTGCTGGATATAATGGCCCTGCGTCAGTGTCAGTTGGAGGAATAAATGTCACTGCGTTGGTGTCAATGGGAGGAAGAAAATGGCCCTGCATCAGTGTCAGTTTGAGGAGGTCTGTTTTGGCACTCATGTTAGTGGGATGAAAAATGGGAGGAAATCCGGCAGGCTTGTGTGAAGCTCTGTAGGGTGCATTTAATTAGGAGACCATGTGTGGCTCTAGCCTATGCCTTCAGAAGAAATTATTTGCGTGGTCTTTTATGGTTACTATAGTGTCTGCACTTCATTAATGATATCTCTATAGTGCTTTAACCACTTACCCCCCGGAACATATTGCTGCCTAAAGACCAGAGTACTTTTTGCGATTCGGGACTGCGTCGCTTTAACAGACAATTGCGCGGTCGTGCGACGTGGCTCCCAAACAAAATTGGCGTCCTTTTTTTCCCACAAATAGAGCTTTCTTTTGGTGGTATTTGATCACCTCTGCGTTTTTTATTTTTTGTGCTATAAACAAAAATAGAGCGACAATTTTGAAAAAAATGAATATTTTTTACTTTTTGCTGTAATAAATATCCCCCAAAAATATATAAAAAAACATTTTTTTTCCTCAGTTTAGGCCGATACGTATTCTTCTACATATTTTTCGTAAAAAAAATCGCAATAAGCGTTTATTGATTGGTTTGCGCAAAAGTTATAGCGTTTACAAAATAGGGGGTATTTTTATGGCATTTTTATTAATATTTTTTTTACTAGTAATGGCGGCGATCAGCGATTTTTTTTTCGGTATTGCGACATTATGGCGGACACTTCGGACATTTTTGACACATTTTTGGGACCATTGGCATTTTTATAGCGATCAGTGCTATAAAAATGCATTAGATTACTATAAAAATGCCACTGGCAGTGAAGGGGTTAACACTAGGGGGCGGGGAAGGGGTTAAGTATGCCTGGGTGTGTTCTTACTGTGGGGGGGGGGTGGCCTCACTAGGGGAAACACTGATTTTCTGTTCATACATTGTATGAACAGAAAATCAGCATTTCCCCTGCTGACAGGAACGAGAGCTGTGTGTTTACACACACAGCTCCCGTTCCCCGCTCTGTACCGAGCGATCGCGTGTGCCCGGCGGCGATCGCGCCCGCCGGGCACACGCACGGGAGTCGGGGGCGAGCGGGGAGCGCGCGCGCGCGCCTCCGGCGGCGCGCACGCGCCCCCTAGTGGCGGCTATACGATAGGACGTATAGCTACGGGCTCTCGCCCAGGAGAGCCGACCTGCCGCCGTATAATGACGGTGGCTGGTCGGCTACTAGTTAAACATAACAATAGGTTTACTGTAATAGATTTTCCAATCTAACCCTGATGCCGCGTACACACGATTGGTCCATCCGATGAGAACGATCTGATGGACCGTTTTCATCAGTTAACCGATGAAGCTGACTGATGGTCAGTCGTGCCTACACACCATTGGTTAAAAAAACGATTATGTCAGAACGCGGTGACGTACAACACAACGACGTGCTGAAAAAAAACAAAGTTCGATGCTACTAAGCATACGTCGACTTGATTCTGAGCATTCGTGGATTTTTAACCGATGGTCGTGCCTACTAACGATCCTTTTTTTTTTCTATCGGTTAGGAATCCATCGGTTAAATTTAAAACAAGTTGGCTTTTTTTTAACCTATGGATAAATAACCGATGGGGCCCCCACACGATTGGTTTGGTCCGATGAAAACGGTCCATCAGACCGTTCTCATTGGTTTGACCGATCGTGTGTACGCGGCATGAGGCCTACTGAACAGTTCTGTGGTTGCTTTATCGACCAGTCTGTGACAGAATGGGTATCGATCAAACAAAGAGTAACTGTAAGTTAAAATTAAAAATGAAAAACTGGATCAGAATGGTAAAAAGTGTGCAATTCCATTGCACAGAGCAGATAAATATGAACCTATTTGTTATAAAAAAAAATAAAAAGAAATTTACAATTACTTCAATCACAGTAAAATTTGGCTGCATAACAGTCTCTAAAAGTCTCTATACCAACAAAGAGTTAAGCTGAGAATCAATACTTCAACTTCAGCAAAACAGTTCAGAACAAAGCTACTTGCAATCATCCAGACAGTGTCCCTTCCGGTGATGTCCAGGGTAGCAATGGTAACACAAGTAAAAAGTTGAGGGTAATCCAGGCCCTAGAAAGTTATAATACCACCACACTGGAAATGCAGTACACTGGTAGCAATTGGGAGTAAACTGTTACAGACATGGAATCAGACCAATGCCAGCTTCACCAATTTGTGACAAATGAATGGTCAACCTTACATCACTCTGTCACGGATACGTGATAATGCCACTCTCAGCTTCACTCTGTACAAATATTTTCTAGCTCACAGGGCCTCTAAGTGCCAGCAGACTGAGAGCAGTCATCACTAGGTTTTAGATTGCCACCAGATAGGGTTCAGCCTATTACCCATTCACAATAATAACACTTATGACTTAGGATAAATGTCTGTAGCACTCTTGAACATGATGTTACTACTTACAAAAGAGTGTTTATGTAAATGGTAAAATGTTGCAACTAAAATATTTACAGAAAAAGGGGTATGTAACGTATCTGGTGATGGAGCCTGAAGCGTAGAGGAAGGCCTCTATTACAGCTCATGCTTAGGAGCCCTGGTAGAGTAACAGGAAACACAGGAGCACAGAGTGGCAAGAGTGCCTGATAAGACTTCTGCTGGCAAATGCTGATGTGCGTCAGGATAAGCAGGAGCAGCTGGCTGGTTTGCCACACTGGCAGAAGAGCAGATACTGATGACAGCCACAGCTATGGCTGGATCAGCTGTAGAATGAAGAGCCAAGGCAAGGCCAGACAGTCCAGGACAGAAACTAGCAGGCAGATCAGACACAGGTGGCCAGAAGAGTAGTCAGGAGTCAGGCTGAGGTCGGTAACAACAAGGCAGATGAGCAGAAGGATAAGGTGGAAGCGTAGTCCAGGGGCAGGCTCGATGCAGGCAAAATGGGCCAAAAAGGCTTCATTAATGTAATTGACCAAATGGCACAGATACAAGTGTAGTGCCTGGTTACTTTCCAGAACCGGTGCTATGTTAAATTTAGAGGGGGTCAGAGAGTTAGTTAACTCTGACCGTGTTGATTTGTCCAAATTTGGGTCTCTCTCTCAGCTTTGGCTGTGCTGTGGGCTCATTCTGTCATTCCTGGGGTGTTGATCACGGCCCAGGTCGACAGGTGGCAGCAATGGAGTCAAGGATTGGGTACTCTTACCCAGCAGCCTATCAGGAGGGTTTGGCCTAGCTGTGCATGCTGGGGGAGAGTATTTATGGGACAGACGCCATTGGGCTGGGTCCTTCTTCCTGTGTGGCGCCCACCTTCAGGGTGACCATACCACGGCGCCCTGGCGAAATGGCCTTCCAGGCCGGGGTGCGCGTGCCACACAGTGTTCCTGGTTCCGGGACCACGTTGGTCTGGAACTTCTGAGCTGTGGCTGGGCCCCAGTAATCGACTGGGTCCCTAAATCCAACAATATCCCAAGCGTTAGTCCTGTTTGAGGAAGCTGTTCGGTGGAAGTCTACCTGAGGATTGCCAAGAGAGACTGGCGATCCAAAAGGGTTTCGACCATCCACCGGGGATCAAGGTAACCGAGTACTGAGAGGCTGGACGTCGGTCATCTATCATTCGGTAACCTAACTACAACTACCTGAAGGGGATCCAGGTGCCAAGTCTACTAAGGAGTATTATCTCCGCTGTTTCAATTATCAGGAGGGTCGGTGGCAGAGGCTTTTTCCTAAGGTTCGAGTGACATTCTGGCTGCCAGGCCGGTAAAAGAGGCCTGTCCAGTTGTGCTACACCCACTCTGGCTGGAGTGGTGAAGGAGACATTACACGTGGGAGCAGGACTGTTTCCCTATTACTGACACCTGAATCTGCTATCTTCATTTCTACTAAACCTCTACTCTTCACCAAGTTTTATTGTTTTTACCCGGCTGGGTAATAAAGAGCACAGAAAAAGACATTCCGTTACTGCAACTTTCACCAAACACCCCTAGACATCGGAGAAACACGAGGTAACATGCTGCGCACCTGCTAAACAGCCATGAACAGAGCTTACAGGAACCATGCACCTGCGAACATGTATGCATCTTCCCTAACAGGGAATACCCTGACAGGGTATTACAAAGGGAATAAAGGGAACAAAGAGACAATAATGCAACAGAAAAGAAAAAGGATAGAAGAGTGAAAAATACTTATCAAGTCCTGGTTCAGCAGAGTTCAATCAACAAGCAAGATGGTACATTGGCTCTCACAAGTCTTGACAGGTGTTCCTTGCTTTGATGGTAAAGATCTGTCCAATGTGGATGCAGTCCATCTTTCTTTTCTGGACCTTGAGGGAGCATTGACAGCAATGATTTGGCCAATCACAGGGTCTAAGGAGTGGCTGATGGCATGTCACAGCCTTTACGAACATTTAGATGTCATGCCTTTAGATACAGTTTTCTAAATGTAATAATATTTCAAATGTACCACCTGTGATCTGGTAACCCAAATATACAGTATGCAATTTTTATTCCAGAGATTTTAAACATGATATCACCCAGATAGACCTGTCACCCAGGAGGTGGGAGATAGCTTTCCTGCCTTCTGTATACAAAGGCCTAGCCGTGTGATCTTGATATGTTCAGTATTTTCTTGTACATTAAAATATATAATCAATAGTAATGTATAATGTAGATTTTGAATCTGTGAATTGGAAAAGCATCGTCATTTCTGTCCTAAATGGCTCTTACAATATTGATTAGCCTTGGGTAAGATTTTTTTTGCACGTCATCTACTCTTAATGGGTTTAATTAACCAGAAGCCCCAAGCATGACCAAATTAAAATGTTTTAATTCCCTTAGTGGAAAGTGCTGATAACCTTGGCAGATGTTCATGTTTTTGATCCTGCAACAGCAATGTGGCCCACAGGAAAAATATAGCCAAATAAACTTTGGCCATACTTCTCCTTTAAAAGTCTGTTAATTGTATAACATGAAGTCCTAATGTAGCCATGTCCTGAAAGGGGGTGGAGGGGAGGTCACTACTGATCTGTCTCTTATTTAAAAAATTGTTATGGCTGACCTGGGTCCTGAAGAACATGGCTGCCAGGCCCTCCAATACAGCTTTTGGGGGTGCCTAGTTCATATTATTATCACACCTCCCTACAGTTGAGACAACTAAGTCTTCCACAGAAGCCAAATGCTACTAGGCTCCTGTCAGCTGCCCACACACTGGTTCTGGCAGTGCTGGGCCTGTCACCTGGATGCAGATCACGTGCCAAGCTACTTCTTCCCTGGGCATGTCCAAGATATCAGGTTAAAGGGGCCTGCACCTAAGGATGGTGAGTAAATGTAAAGTGCTGTACAACCTTCACATCACAATATTTACACAGAAACCCATATTTCTTATAAGAACCTTTAATTAGATCGCTTTCACACTGGGGCCACGGCCACATTAGCGCTAAAGCGCCGCTTGTTTTAGCAGCGCTTTAGCACTCCCAATGGGCAGGGTATTTTGGGAACATTAATACAGCGCTCCCAAACCGCCCCAAAGATGCTGCTTGCAGGACTTTTCAGAACGTCCCACAAGCCCACCGCCCAAGTGTCAAAAGTCACACTTGAATGAATGGCAGGGGGTTTCAGGGGCTTAGCAGAGGCTA
Source organism: Rana temporaria (assembly GCF_905171775.1). Lineage (NCBI taxonomy): Eukaryota > Metazoa > Chordata > Amphibia > Anura > Ranidae > Rana > Rana temporaria. Next base: position 135,816,194 of record NC_053495.1, read on the forward strand.
TTTCCAGTGCTAAAGCACCTGAAAACCGCCCCAGTGTGAAAGGGGTCTCACGTCAAAAAAAGTTTTTGCAGGTGCTTTTCTATTAAACACTTTTGAAGCTCACATCATCATCAGTTCTATTTAATGACATCTGACTTATTGTGTATATATTAGTCTATTATGAATACTGCTGAAGCATGGAAGTGTTAATGTATTGCCTGAAAATATCCCAGGGAAAACGCATTTGTCTAGTTCCTATAGAAGCCGTCCCTGCCTGGCACAGCCTAATTATCTGCTGAGCACATAAATATGGCCTGTGTGTATTTTGCTGACTTCTGTATTAATGAGCCATAGCAAGAGGCAGAAACTGGGCCTGCTTTATGTTAAGGTATGTATGTATGTATATATATATCACCAGCTACCTGACCAACATTATCTCTCAGAATGGTATTCTGGGTCAAAGCAGTTCTCACACAGGAATTCCAGTGTAAATGTTACCATATCATTGTACATTACTGGTTATGCTATATGAGTAATTAGCTTAGTGGGACTTAAAGTTTGCTTCAAATCATTGCTTTATCCCGATTAGCTTGTGTTTACTTTTCTAAAATCTTTTTTTTTCTCCAATAAATCTTCAAACTTGAAAGACTCTGTTCAACTCTTGCCAATAATTCCTGTCTCTGATATTGCTTTCTCACATAGCGGGGAATATATTAGTTATTAGTTTCTATATATTTCCATTATTTGTGATAGTGTTTTTTTTTTCTTCTTGACATGGCATTCGTTGCTCATCACTGTAATGGTCTCTGACTTATGATTCACATGTACATTTTATCCACACGTGCAACTCTGTACTACTAGTATCGCTGTCTAAGCTGGAAATAAAACATTTTTGAAACATAACATTCTAGTTTCTGATACAATTTTTTTGTATTACTGTAAATGTTACATTTAAAACTAGTATGAAAAATGGGGGGAACTAATGTGCAAACCACACTAAGCAGAGAATAGCTACAAATATTAAATTAAACTAACATCCACCATAACAATATTGATAAAGAAAATAGATAAATAAAAATAAATATATATGGTGGTAAATAATCCCTAGCAGCGGCCACAACTAAATAATGTTCGCACACTGATAGTATATGAGGAATGGGGGGTGTTGGGGCGCTTGCTAATAATAAAAGTGACAATAATACTAACCAGCAATAATAACAAATAAATATTTAAAAATTGCCACGTATAACTCCTGCAAGTCCAAAAAATGTATTCCACTCCGAATAGAATAACCCACCCAACATCAACCAAATGATGTGGAGGGTAATGAGAGTGATTTAATTTGCAAAAGGTGGTAAGACAATACCCAGAGCAAAGTGCCGAAGCACTAGATAAAGTGAAAAAAATATAAATTGTAGTCAAATGGGTGAGATAATTAAATCCACTAAAACATTCTAAAGTAAATATTTAGCAAAATAGCAAATATGTAAAAATCAATAAAAATACGTAAGATCCAGTATGACTGGATATGAAAGTAAGAATAAATCACATCAAAAATCACACAAAAATAAAATGATAATGGTGAAACCAACAATACTGTGCATAATGACAAGTGCATCCAATTTTAAAGTGCACTAGTGCAAAGAGAATAAATAACAATAATACTTCATGCAATGTATTGAATAATTAAATAATGAGGATATTGCTTAATAATTAAATAATAAATGGTCCATTAGCATGCAAAAAGAAAAAAATGTGTGACAATGTCCGTTTAAATTCCAAAGGTGTAGAGTGACATTGAGCAATCCACCACAAGCTGACAGGTGCTCCACTCTGAGTGACCCCGCTCTCACCAGCCTCTCACCTCAGCTGGCTTGGATAACAAGCCTTTCAATGAAGGATGGTAGCAGCTCACAGCCCCACTCACTGGATGAACGATCGCTTCAAGGACTCCAAACGAGTGATGTCTAAGGACTCACAATGAGGATACACAACCCCCAATGGAGAAAACAAATGTACGCTCCATAGTGCAGTATTTAAATCAAATAAAATGTAATAAGGAAAGGAGGAGATCCGTTGGTGACGTCATCCTTCGCTCGCGGCCGAGAGCGGAGGAGATATTACATACACGCTGTTTTGTATCTGCATTAACTGTGAGTGCATATGTTACTTATTCAATTTTATTTGATTTAAATACTGCACTATGGAGCGTACTTTTGTTTTCTCCATTGGGGGTTGTGTATCCTCATTGTGAGTCCTTAGACATCACTCGTTTGGAGTCCTTGAAGCGATCGTTCATCCAGTGAGTGGGGCTGTGAGCTGCTACCATCCTTCATTGAAAGGCTTGTTATCCAAGCCAGAACCTGAAAAATTATGTGAAGCCCACACGCGATCATTTAAAATAATGTTTTTTTTTAAAAACTATGTTTTTTTCATGCCGAAAAATGATCGTGTGTACGCGGCATAACTCCTGTGATGGTGGAGGTGAGCAGTAATAACTAGGGCACACTTAGCAAATTACTGGAAGTATTCCAGTCAGGCTTTGAAAGGTATGTAAATGGCCTGCATCTATAGAAAGGGCATTATTCTATTTTATTCAGAGATGCACAGTTTTCTTTCATCTATAGACACCCCTTACCTGCATAGGCAGGTGAACTAAAACTTTAAAAGCAAAGTTAAGAAATATTTTTTTTTTTTGCAGATTAATGCTTACCTAGGTGAATGCAGCATCGGTCCGATGCTGCGTCTGTCCCCCGGCACCTCCGTATTGAGAACGGAGCAGTTGAACACTGCGCTGGGCTGTTGAGGGGGCAGAGAAGTGAGCTCAGTCTCTCAACAGCTCACTGAGAGGCAGGTGTCAGTTCAGACACTGGCGGATCCAGACTCTGTGGTCAGGATGATGCAGTGCCTGGACTGAAGTCTGCTCTCTGCTGAAAACGGGTCACAGGAGTGCAAAACAAATTGCAGTCCTGTGATCCATAGGAGAAGTACAGCCAAATGAGCTCAGGCTATACTTCTCCTTTAAATGTATACATGGGCTGACCTGTTTCCAAAATTTGTGATCTATAGTAATTGTTCTTTCATGCAGCTATACAGCAGACACAGACAAGGTGAAAGTAAGCAAAGTAATGTTTGGTGGTATGGGCTGTGATAACCGCGTGCAAAGCAAAAGGATAGAAAAGTAAAGGCAGGAGTCAAGTCCTGGGGAAAAAAGTGTGGGAACTCCCACCCAAGATCCACTCCCCTACTAAAAAAATAAAAAATAAAAATGATACGCTCATATGCATAATTACTAAACCGCATGTTTTTGTGTTTTTTTTATCCACTGTACTTTAGTAATCCTTTATGTTACTGGCCGCTTCCTGTGTATGTATTCATCGGGTTTCTGCGGGTATTACGTCACTTCCTCAATGCCCCAATGTCTCCTAGGAGCTTTCGTCATTGTTCCCAGGAGACATTGCGGAGGTCTGCCGCAAGTTATTGTGGGATTTAGAAAGAACTTCAAGTTCTTTCTAAATCCTGCGATAACTCGCGGGCATCGCCGCTTAGTGAAGGATTAGCTTGGGCGGCTTGGCTGCTCTCGGCTGCTCTAGTCCTGCTGTGAAAAAAGTGCAGGGACTCTGTTTCCACGCGTTCCCGCAGGACTTGAGCCCTGAGTAAAGGTAACCAATAATACTGTATTTGCAAAGTTACTTTGTGTCATTGAATATATGAAAGGACTAAACCGGACTAAACCGGTACACACCAAAAAAGGTTGAAATATTAACCAATGCTTAGGAATTCTAAGTTACTGCTTATCTGATCTTTTTCTTCAAACCAGTGTATAAAAAACTTATAATGCATTTCTTGTAACTGGGCAAGGGCCCGGTATGTGATTAAATAATCCAGCAGTCCTCGATGCCTCTGGGTTGTATTTTTTCAATTATTTTCCACCTGTTCTCAACCCTTGCAAAGACCAAAATATTAACAAATATATTTATATTAATTCCATCCCTCCAGCACACAGAGGTTTTCTGGTTGCCCTAGTTAGTGTATGCAGTTCATATTCATAACTCTCTGACCCCTTACATTATTTAAAACTGTATACAGTTAAAGTAATTAGGCTTTCTACTTGAAGTCCTCACACTCAAAAAGGGGCAAGGTCCTTAACCTGCATAATGGTCCGGGTCTTAAGTGGTTAAAGTAGGCTCCATTAATAAACAAAAACCATGCAAGAAAAAACAGTTTAGTTAAACAACAGAACAGTAACAATACAACCGCAATAATGTATTTAAAACCAAATACAATTGTAGCAGAAATGTCAATACACAACACAACTATAAAGAACAACAGATTTAGCTAGGTGGTCTATCTATAAACTACAGGTCCTGCCTATACCACTGGTCAGTGGAACTAGGTTAAGTCTTCCCGAGTTCTCCCATTGGAGTCATAATTTAGAATAATTCAAACACAAATAGCCAAGAAGCCTCTCACCATTGAAGTTTGTCCTGACTGGTCCCCCATTGAGAGATCCCAAACTCCATTCCGCAGCTCAGTTTCTTTTCTTGTGGCTCTGCCCTTTATTTCTCTGCCACAGATGCTCTCAACAAGTGGGTCACCATAAAGAAGTCCCAGGATGAGCAGCACCCATCCCTAAAGAGCAGATGGCCAGGCTACAGACCCCCACAATCAGAGTCTTTGCTTCCAAAGGAAACACAAATTTAGTTTAACAACAAATTAAACAAGCTTATCTAGCAACTAAACGTATTTTGTGAAATGATCTGGTACAAGAAGCAGGCTGCGGAAATTTCCACCATGGTGTGTCAGGAAATGGACTAGAGTATCCTCAACCGGTACCATGACAGAATGGCTAGTGTATCAAAAGTGTGGCTACCGACAACTTGATTCCTAGATATCCAACATAAGAACATTTCTCTTCTATGAGGACCTTGATCTCTACTTCTTTTAATTTTTTACAAAGGCAAATGCCTCAGATGCTTATCATTAAAGCTTATATACAGCAGGGTCGCAGTGATCTACTGTAGCAGGGAGAGGCTGGAAGGAGCTGCAACAGCTCTGTCTGAGTCATTATTCTGACAGGAAGCACTGTGATGTCGCTACACTCCCAATGTAAACACAACATAGAAGGAATGTGTTTACACTCTCTTCTAGACCATGCTCCTACAGATCAACCTGGAATAGGAAGCCAGTGGTTCCAGTTCTTGCAGCCACTGTAATCCAAGAAAACCAAGAGTCCAAATGTAATTTTAAACCAGCTTTGCAAATAACAGCCACTGTCCCTGTGTTCAAACAAATATAACTATAATATATATGTATGAGTTTGGCGCTACTATACACCTCCCCTTTCTAATTATCGAATAATCAATGCTACTTTAAAAAAAAAAAACACAGGATAATCTTATTACATATATACAAAATGTATGTGCAAAGAACGAAATAAATACACCTATTACATATATGTGCAAAGAACTTTTCCAAGTGCTAAATTGATACAGTTTGTTACAACAATAGTTCCATGTGAAAAGAAAGTCCAAATAAAGTGCATAAATAAAGTGGCGCAGTGTCTTGTGGTATTTCTCTAATAAAACCAAAGTGCCTCTGAAATAAAGTACTGTAATTCAACTTCAGTGCCAGTGTTCACTTGTGCTCCCTCTTTAAACACCACACTCACCAGCAATCCATGACCCCTTAGTACAGTAAGTGGTTCTAATTGCGCTTAGGGATTTCTCCTCTAAGGCCTCGTACACACGACCAGACATGTCCGATGAAAACGGTTTGCGGATCGTTTTCATCGGACATGTCTGCTGGCTGAATTTGGTCTGATGTGTGTACACACCATCAGACCAAATTCCCCGCGGACAGAATACACGGTGACGTGGCGGCGACGATGACGCTGCGTCGTGCACGCACCAGGAAGTTCAATGCTTCCACGCATGCGTCGAATCACTTCGACGCATGCGTGGGATTTCGGGCCAGCGGACATGTCCGATGAGTCGTACTGACCATCGGACATGTCCGACGGACAGGCTTCCAACGGACAAGTTTCTTAGCATGCTAAGAAACTTTTGTCCGCTGGAAACCTGTCCGCTAGGCCGGGAAACTGTCCGGTCGGCCCTACACACGACCGAACCTGTCTGCGGAAACTGATGAAACTTCTATGAATCAGTCGCATAGTTAGAAACAGAGATCCGACGGCGTATCAGTAGATACGCCGTCGTATCTCGTTTGTGGATCTGGCCCTAAGTATATTAGTAGTTAAAATGGGTTACTAAGCCTACAGTGATGTATATAAGGCAAGAGGTGAGGCAAGATGGCAGCTCTCCTGATGACATCAAAACAAGGAAATGCGGTGGGGTGGAGCTTCCTTGCTTCATTTCCGGTTTGCTCACTTCCAGTCTGTGGAACACAGGAGCATCCCAGGCACTTTGTGTTATGCCGCATACCGACGGTCGTTTTTTGTGATGAAATAAAACAACGTTTTAAATCATGAAACAAAACAACGTTTTTCAAACTTCATTTTCAAAAACGATAAAGCATACACACCATCGTTTTTTCAAAATGCTCAAAAGCGCGGTTACATTCAGCACGTACGGCGGCACTCTGTTCCATTGAAGCTCGCTTCATAACTTGCTTCTGAGCATGCGCGGGTTTAAAAACGTTGTTTTAAACGTCGTTTTGCCCACACACAATCATTTTAAATGACACAAAAAACAACGTTTTGAAAAACGACACAAAAAATTCAAGCATGTTCGAATTTTTTTTTGTTGTTTTTCAGAAGACATAAAACGACCTTTTCCCCACACACGTTGATTTTAAATGACGTTTTCAAAAACAATGTTTTTTTCCATCACAAAAAACGACCGTCTGTATGCGGCATTATGCTCTGTAACTTGTATGATACAAGCCAAATCTCACTGTAAGTGTTTTAACCATTTTTAGTGAAAATAAAAAAGCGATATTACACTATTGGTTTGTTCTATGTAACCCATGTGGTGGTCTGCGGAGGAGGGTAGAGAGAGATCTGGGGATACCTTGAAGGGAGAGAGAGGAGCCTTGGGGGAGAGATCCTTAATTAGACCTACTTACTGTACTAAGGGATCATGTGTTTGCGGTGAGTGTGGTGTTCAAAGAGGGAGCACGAGTGAACACTGGCACCGAAGTGGAATTACAACACTTTTTTTTCAGAGGCACTTTGGTTGTATTAGAGAAATATCACAAGAGACATTGCAACATTTTATTTAAGCACTTTAATTGGACTTTTCTTGCACATGGAACTATTAATGTAATGAACTGTATCAATTTAACACTTGGAAAAGTTCTTTCCACATGTTTGTATTAGGATTATTTATTTGGCATATATGTAATATGATTATCATTTTTTTCACTAATTATTAGAAAGATGGAGTTGTATTGTATGACCGCACCGATACATATATTTGTTTGTGCCATTATATCTTGCGAGATATAATTAGGGTGCTGGCTGCTACTTCGTTTTTAAGATTTACCATACCACAGGATTATTTGGCACTGTCCCTGTGTTGTTATGAAACAGCTCCTGACACTCAAGTTGTTAAGATACTGCAGAGGAGTGTAAATCTAGCCAGCAGTAGGGCAATCTTAAAGACACAGTCTAGCCTCAATTTTCATGAGACAAAATGTGAGGTGATTTTGGTGCACACTAATTTTGGTCTTAGTTTTGTGTTTAAATAAGAAAAAGGGAAATTTTACATTTCATGAGCTATAGTGAATATTTTCAAAATTCCCTGCACCAGGCTACCTATAGTTCATTGGCTGAATTTAGACAAAGTGGCTAGAGAAAGATAACAAATAAGAAAACGTTCATATATTTTTCCCCTCTAACCCTAGGGACCTAGGTACCAACCCATGGATGCCATTTTGATAAATACAGCCCTGTTTTATGTTAGGATTTTATAAATTCAAATCTTTAAAGTGATTGTAAGCCTTTTTTTGTTTTTATTTAAAATAACTCCCACTGTGCAGCTCGTTTTGCACAGAGTGGCCCCGATCGTCCTATTCTGGGGTCCCTCTGTGGCTCCCACGGCTCCTCCACGCATCAGATAACCCCCCTGGAAAAGGCGTTCTCCCGGGGGGTTACCTTGCGGCCGCGCTCCCGAGTCCAGCATTCAGCATCCATAGACACGAATGCCGGACTCGGCCCCGCCCCCCGGCGCCCGCATCATTGGATTTGATTGACAGCAGTGGTACCAATGGTTGCGCTGCTATCAATCTTTCAAATCAAGAGTCAGGACCCCATGCAGAGAGGGACAGCGTGTCTCCACCGAGGGAAATACAGGGCTCAGGTGAGTAAAGCGGGGGGCTGGGGGGCCGGTCACTGCCAGAAGTTTTTTCACCTTAATGTATAGGATGCATTAAGGTGAAAAAACACGAGCGTTTACAACCCCTTTAATTTTATGACATTGCCAAATAGTAAATTATTTAGGGCATGGGTTTATTAAATAGAATTCTGCCACTAAAATACAAGATAGCAAAAGAAAATGGCACTACAAAGTTGATCAAATCGTGTAACTGACGTTGCCATGACATTGTTGTGTTGATGTGGGTACCCCAGCATGAGAGGTATCTAAATAACAAATTAACATTCTTCTACAAGATCTTACATGAATGTGGCTGCAGAGATGTTGAAAATATAGGTAGATTATTTCATGATACAAAACAGAGGCTTTCGTAAAACTTGTATGCTGAGATTGTAATATAAAGGTGGTCCATATGGAGTATTCTCTTCTAAAAGACAAGATACTTTGTTTGAACTCTGTTTCGCTGTAAGTCATGTTAGAACACAATTCTTATGAACTTATAGGGTGGTGTTGGCAAATAATCATCAAATTATTATTCTGTGGGAAAAGTATGACTGTATGCTCCTTGGAATAAATCATTATTACTTCCCCATCCTAAAGTGCCTCTTGTATTTCTAAAATGAAATTATATCAAATTCATTATTCACACAGAATGGTTGCTTCACCATATTGCAATCTAAATATGTAATGGGCAGGGTGGGATATCTGCGCTAAACCCCTAGGAAACTAATGTGTGTATATATACAGTATACAGTATGGTGTAAAGATAATAATATAATTCTGAAAAAAAGAGATAGGTGCTGCAATTAAAAAAGTTCAATATTCAGTTCATATATATGTGTAACAAAATAATTGCGCAAACCCAAACTATGAACTATATTACAATAAAGTGCAATGTGCCAATGAAAAAATATGTATATAGCACAAACGATAAATATATTAGTGCAATAAAGTGCAATGTGCCAGTGAAAAAGATTATAGGCCCGGATTCAGAAAGGACATATACGACGACGTATCTCCAGATACGCCGTCGTAAGTCAAAATGTGCGCCATCGTATCTATACGCTTATTCAGAAAAGCAGATACGCCTGAATTTTGGCAAGATACGACCAACGAAAGTCTCCTACGCCGTCGTATCTTGGGTGCATATTTACGCTGGCCGCTAGGGGCGCTTCCGTTGATTTCCGCGTCAAATATGTAAATGAGCTAGATACGCCGATTCACGAACGTACTTGCACCCGTCGCAGTAAGCTACGCCGTTTACGTAAGGCGTACGTCCGACGTAAGTTTACTCCTCATTTTTTTTTTTAAGTGTATTTTTTGCGTGTACTCGAGAGAGGAGCCGGACTGCAGAAGTTGGGAGTAGGCAGGCCTCCCCCAGAGGCAATCTGCCGCCTTTCTCCATGCCCCGGGTGGCAATGGTGGGTGTGTGAGGGGGTCCTCCCACACAGCCCACCCTACCTGCTCCGCTTTGAAGCCCAACGGGGCAGAGGGACTCCCTATAAGGGAGTGAGAGGATCTAGCCCGCTCAACCATCCCCGTTAGTCCTTCGCCTCTCTTTTTAGAGACCGCGTGGTCAAAGTGCGTGCATGTTAACCCAATTTCGAGTGCGCGTAAGTGTGGTGTTTTTTGTGGGAGGGGGGTGGGCGTACTAAGCGCAGGCTTACCTCGCATAGCACACCCACCGGGAGCCGGGCTGAGACCACCAAACTCAATTCACATGTAGCTGAGATCCAAACCCCTAGCTGCAGAGGTGAATGGCTTGTCAGCGCAGTGCCAATCGCGTTGAGCCACCGCAGCTCTAAGTTTACCCCTCATAAAGCAGGGGTAAGTCATGTTAAGGTATGGGCGCGGGAACAGCGTTGTATTTTACGTCGTTTACGTAAGCCGTACGTGAATGGGGCTGGGCGTAGGTTACGTTCACGTCGCATTAATGGACCAGGCGTATCTTAGGGACTAAATTTGACGTGATTCTGAGCATGCGTCGGTTGTTCGGCCATGCATTTTCATGGGGTCACGCTTCATTATAATACAACACGCTGACTGCCTTGCTACTTCGAATTATGCGGGCTTACGCCAGCCCATTTACGTTACACCGGCATAAAGATGGGAGCAAGTGCTTTGTGAATACTCAGCTTGTCTCTCAATGTTACGTCGGCATAGCGCATATGAGATGCGCTACGCCTATCTAAAGATGCGCCGATCTCTCTGAATCCGGGCCTATATGTATATATAGTCCATACATATAAAGCCATATTAACAATATTTAACATTTTATAACATGCCTTAAAACTCGAAATTTATGAGTATAAAAATTTAAAATTAAAATTCATGGCTTACAATAATATAATGAATCATGTAGAGTTCATTAAAAAAAAAAGCACCATTTTGCATAATTCAGATAAAACCACAAAGGGCATACATCATTAAGTACCATAATACACATATTTAAAACTGTTTAAAAAAGGGTTATGTAAAAAAAGTAATAAGGAAAACTACTTGCTGCCAAGGTCCCAATTTCACCAGTATTACTAATAAACTCACAACACTATTAAAAATGTATTAAAAAGATCAAAAACAAATTGATATTTAGAAGTGGAAACGGATAATGCATAAATAGATAGACATATCTATACATATGCCTGCCAGGGAATAGAACAGAGAGGAGCAGGACATGCATAAACACCTCCAAACCTCCAAAGAATATATATTAGGACTAGCTGTTATTAATTATTATTATTATTATTTAGGTAGCGCTTTTACATATACAATGTACATTCACATCAGTCACAACCCTCAAGGAGCTTACAATCTAAGGTCCCTAACTCACATTCATATACTAGGGCCAATTTAGGCAGTATACAGTGTACAGCGCTGGCCGGCGGCTGGGACGGGGATCGTGGAGGCTCTGTGTTGTGATGTTGTCGTCACTTCCTGGATTCAGGCTGGCGGGCGGTGCTTCACGATCGGGACATGCGCGACATGCATGTCCCGATCGCGAAGCACCGCACGCCAGCCTGAATCCCGGAAGTGATGACAACATCACAACACAGAGCCTCCACGATCCCCGTCCCAGCCGCCGGCCAGTGCTGTACACATTCAGTGCAGACAGAACTGCTACAGGACTCAGATCTCCTCCAGCAGGTCGTGATGTACACACTTCACCAGGACTAATGCGGATGAAACACATGCCTGATTATCTCTATTCAAACGTGAGTGTTTTTAATGCCTTTATATTAAAGATGTTTTAAATATGCTGCACTTAGAGGGCGCCGTTCTCTTTCTTTATGACGTATTTAGTCGTGAGCCGGTCTTTAAGTGGTGAAAGAAAAAAACACACACTGGCCTCGTGAAGTAAGTACATCAAAGTTATTAATGCAAATAGGTTAGCTTTCCAGCCAGTCCCCACTGCTCAAACAAAGTAAGCTACAAAAAAGGTTTAAATAAAAAATGTTTACAAAAAAAAGGTAAAAAATACTCACTGGCCTCGTGAAGCAAGTGCATCAAAGTTATTAATGCAAATAGATTAGCTTTCCTTCCAACACCCACTGCTCAAACAAATTAAGATACAAAAAATGTTTAAATACAATTAAATAAAAAAAAAAAATACGAAATTTAGTTCCAATTTCTGTCACTTCCAGGAGGCTTGGGTGACATCAACATGCCTCACAGCTGCCTCCTGGACACTTGGGTGCATTGTTAAGGGATTTCAAGTGTTCAGCTACCACAGGAGGCAGCAGTGAGGTACAGTGATGTCACCAGCGCATCCAGGGCCGTCTTTAATATGGTCTGGGCCCTGGGCAAACATTTTTTTTGGGCCCCCCTCCAGCTTATTTTGGGCCTGGCTGGTTCACATGTATGTTTTGGCGGTCCTCATTTGTGCAGGTACAGCAGCCCATTGATTTGAATGAGCTGCCATGCCTTCGTTTCCTGCAGAAAAAAGGTGCATTCAGCATTTTAAAAATACAGTTGCCTTGAAATCCATTCTGCTTTTGCACCATGCTACTTACCTGCAGTTCTTGCACACACAAACGCACTGTGTTTTTAAAAGCGTGACCTAAACGTCTAAAAATGCAGCAAGTTTGACAGTGCGAGAACTGCAGATAAGTCACAGCAGACAGCATAATGGACAGACAGTGCTGTATTTCAGTGCTTGATGGGAATAGGCGTGACGTGTGCGCAGCCTATTACATGAGGCATGCGCTTTTCTTTGCAGAAAACGCAGGCATGGCGGCCCATTCAAATGAATGGGCTGCTGTGCCTGCGCAAATGTGGGCCGCCAAAACACATACATGTGAACCAGCCAGGCCCAAAATAAGCCCATCAAGCAGTTAAATACAGACAGTAATGCCATGTGCTCTGAGGCCTTACTCAGCCTGGACTGCAGGTCTGGTCTGTGATTTAAAGAGTTCCTCTATTTTACACATGGCATGGCATGGGGTCCCATGGTGCTAAAGCAGAATGGACAGATGGTGCTGTGACCCCCATGCCATGCCATGTGTAAAATAGAGGAACTTTTTAAAACACTGACCAGACCTGCAGTGAATCATGAAATATTATAAAGACTTTGGGCACACTCTACAGAAAACTTATATTTACAATATAGATTAGCAAACAGTGACATACCTTGAGGAGCAGGACGTGAAGAAGTCAGCCTCGGGAAGAGCAAACTGGGGATGTTATAAAATCACATTCTAATTCACTTTTATATACAAGCAGCATCCAGTGGCAGGAAGGGAGAAGTGCACGTCTAAAGGGAAGCCAGGGGTGCTGTACATTTTAAAACACTGGGAAGGGAAGCAGTACTGTCACTGGCTGCGTGCCGCTGATGATTTTCAGCCTAATTTGTGGGCAGCACAGGGGCTTAACGGGCGGCGGCAGGGCCGCCATCAGGAATTATGGGGCCACTTACACAGCTTCAAGCATGGGCCCCCTGGAGCAGAGAACCAGGGGGGGGGTTGCTTCCGCCTGAAATTGAGCAGCAGGGGGGGGCTGCCGCGAATTTAGAAGTGGGGGGCCCTTTACAAAAAAAGAAAGAAAGAAAGAAAGAAAGAAAAATATATATAAAAAAGGGGTGTAGCCATCCGGGCCCTGGGGACCTCTGGGCCATTTAATAAAAAGAAAAAAAGAAATAAAATATATATATATATTTTTTTTAAAAAGGGGGTTGCCATCTGGGGCCCTGGGGACCTCTGGGTCCTTTAATAATTTTTTTTTATAAAAAAAATTACAAAAAAAAGGGGTTGCCATCCGGGACCTCTGGGCCCTTTAATAAAAAAATATATATAAAAAAGAAACATTTATAAAAAAAAAAGGGGGGGGGAGTTGCCATCCAGGGCCCTTTAATAAAAAAATTTAATAAAAAAAATATATAAACAAAACAAGCATGCGTCGACTTGATTCTGAGCATCCGCGGGTTTTGAACCGATGCTTTTGTGTACTAACCATCGGTTTGGACCTATCGGTCAGCGGGCCATCGGGTCGATTTTAAAGCAAGTTCTATAATTTTTGTCCGACGAACAAAAGACCGATGGGCCGTACACACGGTCGGTTTGGACCGATGAAACTGAACTTAGGTCCGTTTTCATCGGTTTGGTCCGACCGTGTGTACGCGGCCTAAATCCTTCTGGGGCTGAAGTGGTTAAAACCCCTATCTATTTACTCATCTGCAGCTTTCTCCATCCCAGAAACATGTCAACATAAGACACATGTGGCAGACACAACAAATTTGAAGGTTGATGAAAGATCCAACCCCGCGAGTGTGGGCTGTAAGGATACACCAATAGTCGCTGCAGATGATTGGCTGGTGGCACTGTTTGGATAACTTTGACTTTGCCAGAATTTTAACAGTGGTTGGCCAGCTTAACCGGATTTTTTAAACTGTGTACTTAACAGGGCCACTATGAAGTGTCGTGTTGCATGTATACATTTCAGTGGATCACCAAAATCTTAGACATACTGTATATTTGTAGGTGGTGTGACTGATATCTTTGAAGTTGCTGAATGCTGAGGTAGACAATATAACAGATTTTTACTACTGTCTCTGTACCAATTAGGTAGATTTATTTTCACTTTTTGCTCAGGGGACACCCTGTTACACTCTGACACTGGGGAAGAAAGTAAGGACAGCAATAAACGCCTAAAAAAAGAAACGAAACTGATGATTTTTAATATTTGTGTTTCCTTTGAGAATTTTTTTTCTTGCTTCCTGCCCAAGAGACAAGAGACAGGAAGTGAGGTAAGAATCTCCCCAATGGGGACAAAGACAACAATAAGAACTAGATCAAATAAAAACTAGATAAAAAGTTGCAATCTTTCCTCAAACAAAAAAAAATAACTAGAGTTGAGCTTTTTTGTGCTGCTTGCTATATATATATATATATATATATATATATATATATAGATTGTAGTTTGAATTTGTTTAATTTATACATACTGTACAAGGCTGGTTTTAACCTAAAGCCCAACAGTGAGTTCAGTGGAGCTATAAGGCTTGTATATTTGCACCAAAATAAATCATATTCTTTTTTGATCCTCATTAGATCACATACAGGGGTTGATTTACTAAAACTGGAGAGTGAAAAATCTGTTCCAGCTCGGCATGGTAGTCAGGAATTATGGAGCCCCTTACACAGCTTCAGGCATGGGCCCCCTGGGGTAGAGAACCGGGGGGAGGGTGCTGCCGCCTGATATTGAGAAGGGGAGAGGGGGGGCTGCCGCGAATTGAGAAGCGGGGGGCGCCGCGGCTAATTGAGAACATTGAGAAGCGGGGGGGGGGGGCTTTACAAAAATAAGAAAAAATATATATAAAAAAAAGGGGGGGTGGCCATCCGGGACCCTGGGGACCTCCGGGCCCTTTAATAAAAATAAAATAAAAAATATATATATAAAAAAAATATTAAAATGTATAGAAAAAAAAAAAAAAAGGGGGTTTGCCATCCGGGGCCCTGGGGACCTCTGGGCCCTTTAATAAAAAAAATATACATATATTAAAAAAAAGAAATAAAAAGAAAAAAATATATAAAGAAAAAGGTCATTTTTTTAATAAAAATAAAAAAGGGGGTTGCCATCCGGGGCCCTGGAGACCTCTGGGCCCTTTAATAAACAATAAATAAAAAAAATATAAAAAAAATAAAACAATAAACATTTATAAAAAAAAGGGGGGGTTGCCACATGGGGCCCTGGGGATAGAAAAAAAATATATAAAAAAATGTATATTTTTTTTATAAAAAAAGGGGGGTTGCCATCGGGGGCCCTGGGGACCTTTAATAAAAAAATATATATATATAAAAATATATATATTTTTTTTTATAAAAAAGGGGGGTTGCCATCTGGGGACCTCCGGACCCCTTTTCCAAAAAAAAAAAAAAAAAGGGGGTTGCAACCGATTTTGCACTCTCCGGTTTTAGTCAATCAACACCTAAGTCACCACATTCTATAGATTCTAGGGAACAAAGAAACCCTTGCAGAAAATGATAGAATTCCAATTTTTTTAGTCTAGTCCTGGGTTAAGCCTCATACACACGATCGGATTTTCTGCGGACAAAGCGTAGAACAAACGGGAAACAATGTGTTTTTTCATCTCTTTAGCACCACTCTTTGGGCAACTTCTGCTAATGTTGTATTATGGTGAGCATTGCTTCTGAGCATGCGTGTTTGTACTTTGGCGTTTGGTACGGTAGACTAGTGTACACAGGATCGGGAAATCCGACAACACACAATTGTTGGCAGACAATTTTAAAGCATGCTGTCCCACATTTGTCCATGGAAAATCCGACAACAATTGTCTGATGGAGTATACAAACGGTCGGATTTTCCACCAACAGCCTTTCATCACTCAATTCCCATTGGATAATCCAAATATGTGTATGAGGCTTAAGACAGAACATTAAAAAAGCATCTCCCTCAACATAAACCATTCCACAAGAAAGTGGAAAGGCATTTGTAGGCTTCTAACAAATGTATGTAGGAAATGCTGGAAAATCTCACGCTCATGTCACAATAAAGATTCAATCAAAAGAGAACAAAAATCCCCCAAATGTGTAACCATTTAAATTCTGTTGAATGTTCAGCCAAACAAGTCAATCATCTCTTATGTTTGAGTAAAATGCATCCTCAAATTTTGTTTTGTACTTGAATTCCACTGAGCTAGAATATTTGTATGGGAACCACTCTAGGAAATGTACAATAAATTCATGTGGTGTGTTGTGAGCTACAAGAAAGCATTTTCTATTTAGTGTAGCTTAGAGATTTTTAAACATCCTTTACTTAACTACTATAGTTACCCTATCACCAGACTAATAATTTCAACAAATATCTAACAGTAAGTTTATATGCATGATTATTTTAAAAGTGTTATTTTGCTGTAAAACGGAAAAACTTTCCTTGTGTGGACATCCAAAAGCCCCAAGACTGCTGCTGTGTGCTGCCTTCACACAAGTGATGTACAATAATATTTTTGCTCCTCTCATGGCTGCTACTTAAACAGAGTTCAACCCAAAAAGTGAAGCTCTGCTGGTTTGTACCCTGAATGGCCCTGCCATTATCTGGGACCTCTGTGTGTCCCAGAAGACAGCAGGGGGGGCAACAATTTGGAAGATTGCCGTATGGCGATCTTACCGGGAAGTAGGAGTGGGTACCTGTCAAGATCAGGGCACACAGAGGTCCCAGATAACGGCGGGGCCATCAGAAAGCTCATCGCGTCTCGCACAGTATAAAACTACAGATGTTGGTGCCTGCACCCGAAACCGAATGACGAATTGGCTAGGGTTGCCGACATCGTGGAATCCCTGGACAGGTAAGTGCCCTTATATTAAAAGTCAGTAGCTACAGTATTTGTATTTGAAAACCGAGAACCTGCTCGGTACCTTTCCCCTAGTACACATGAGAGGTTTTCCCGTCGGGAAAACTGCGGGGAGAGCTTTGGCCGGGAATCCCGGCCGTGTGTATGCTCCTTCGCAGTGTTTCCCCATAGGAAAACTGCCAGGTTTAAAACCGCCGGGAATCCCGGCGGGAAAATAGACAGCAGGTTCTCTATTTTCCCACCGGGATTCCCGGCAGTTTTGCTGTCGGGAAAACTGCGAAGAAACATACACACGTCCGGTTTTCCCGGCCAAAAGCTCTCTTGGCAGTTTTTCTGGCAGGAAAACCGGTCATGTGTACAGGGCTTTACACTCTCATGCTTGGCAAAAATCGCTTTAAACCACACAAACAGGTTTAGCTGATCTCCAATATCCAGCCACAAGCATGTAAATAGGACCTCTCCACATGTAAATAAAAAGTGCTCCAAATAGTGTAATATTGTAAAACCAGTTTAATAAAACGCTATGTGAAAAACTCCAACCATTACACTCACGTCACATCACTTCAAAGCCAGCAAGTAATATCACAGCAAACAGCTCTTGGCAAAAATGTCTGTAGTAGTGCATATTGTGGGCATGGCGGACCCGAGGTGTATGGCTAAGATATCACTCTCACCCCATCCTCTAGCTCGGTTCACACTGCTGCGCTGTGAATTTGTTCCGTTTTTTGTCCTGTGTGAGGCGTGAAGTTACAGCGATTGTACCGCGAATTTCAGGAGTTGGACATTCTGTGATTGATGTTCTAGCCAATGGAATCATAATGTAAAAAAAAAAAAATAGGTATTAACTTCCTGTGTATTTCTTGTTTTTTGTGGAGAGTAGTGTGGTGGAATTCGCACATATGTGAACCATCAATGCGATTCCAGAATGATTTACATTGATGTCTATGGAGACTAAGGGCCAGATTCACAGAAAAAGTACGCCGGAGTATCTGCTGATACTCCGGCGTACTTTCAAATTTGCAGCGTCGTATCTTTATTTTGAATTCTCAAACAAAGATACGACGGCATTTGGCTAAGATCCGACAGGCGTACGGCTTCTTAGGATGCAATACTTCGGCGCCCGCTGGGTGGAGTTCACGTCGTTTTCCGCGTCGGGTATGCTAATTAGCTGTTTACGGCGATCCACGAAGGTACGCGCGGTCGTCGCATTCTTTTACGTCGTCGCTAGTCGGCTTTTCCCGTCGTAACATTGCAAGTGCTATTTCAATGGCTTATATTTAGACTAGCCATGTTAAAGTATGGCCGTCGTTCCCGCGTCGAATTTGAATTTTTTTTTTTGCGTAAGTCGTCCAGGAATAGGAAAGGACGAAACGCATGTCGCTGTTCAAAAAATTACGTCGGTGCAACATCATTTCGCGCAAAGCACGGCGGGAAATTTCAAAACGGAGCATGCGCAGTACGTTCGGCGCGGGAACGCGCCTAATTTAAATGATACACGGCCCATTTGAATTAGGCGGGCTTGCGCCGGACGGCTTTACGCTACGCCGCCGCAAGTTTACAGGCAAGTGCTTTGTGAATCAAGCACTTGCGCTGAAAACTTGCGGCGGTGTAACTTAAATGGGATACGTTACGCCGCCGGATTTGTACATGAATCTGGCCCTAAATTTGCAACGCAGCGCTGTAAACTCGCACAAGAACCTTTTTTTTATCGCATCACATTCGTAGAGGAATCGCAACACATGTATGTGAACGACTGTCGTTGAAAACAATGACTTTATGGATGACATGCGAATTTAGAATGTTTTTGATGCATCACATTCGTTATGAACTTGCATCAGTGTGAACCGGGCCTTAAGCCTCGTACACACGCTCAGTGTACTCGGCAAGAACCAGCAAGAAAACTGCTGCAGAGCTTTCTTGCTGAGTATATCGAGCGTGTGTATGAGGCTTTCAGGTTTCTCATCAAGAAAACTGCCTAAAATATTGACGAGAAAAATAGAGAACCTGCTCTCTATTTTCTCATTGTGATTCTCGGCAGTGTTTTCCTGCCGAGAAACCCGAGAGTATACTTACCTGTCGCCGTGGAAACCCACGCATGCTCTTCCTATGCATAGGTATGGTGCAGCAAGATGGCGGCGACGGCATCGAATTTGACGAGCGCATGCTCATCGTACGCGATGCCGTCACCGCGTTCTTGCCTTTCGAAAGAACCGCGGTTCTTTTGAAAGGAGTGTCTGTACACTCGGGCGGCAAGAGATTCTTGCCAAGAATCTCGTCAGGAAAAACAAGGGTTTTTTCCTGACGAGATTCTGGCCCGTGTGTACAGAGCTTAACTCTCTGATCTGGTGTCCAGCATTAAGTGCTTACAGATGCATACCTGCCAACATTTTAAAGATCCACTGCGGGACATTTTTGTTGAGCGGGGGGGTCGGCCAATCGATGTTGTTGAGCGGGGGGGCCAATCAAAGTTGTTGAGCAGGGGGGAAGATCGCGGGGGAGGGAGACAACGATCGTGGGGGGGGGGTGACGATCATGGGTGAGCGGGGGGGTTGGATGTGAAGTTCTTGACACTCGCATGTCTCCCCTCAGAACGTTTTCTTCTCCTTCCTGTGCGGGAAAGTTAATCACTTTGCGGGACTGCGGGAGGATGCAGTCTGTGCGTGAATTTCCCACAGAATCCGGGTGGGTTGGGAGGTATGCAGATGGTTGCCATTTAGCCACGCCCCCAACATGTTTCGTCATACAGACTTATTCAGTATTTGTAGCTGCTGACTTTTATATTATTGTTTTACAGGCTGAACTCTTTTAAAAAAGTTATGTAGGAAGGGAGGGGAGGGTGGAGGAGCTGGACCAGCAGGAGGGCAATGATATGCGAAGAAGGGGGAGGTTGTGATAGGGAACTGACTCTTGTAAAGTACTCAGATTTGCTTGGACGTTAAGAGGCACATTGCAAGTGAATAAGAAATTGGTTATGGAAAAAAAAAACGCTGCAAATAAGCATTTGAAATATTTGATTTTTTAGTGCTTTTACCTGCATTTTATTTTTGGTGATGGTATCTATTATGTGAACAAGACATTCCAGGCAAAGCAACATCAAGTAATCAATAATAGTTACTGCCTATCTGTAAAATCCCAGATATTTTCTGAGCAATAATTTCTTAAGTCATATCATTAACTTTAGGTCTGAGAACCTCATTTCCTAAAATTACAATACATTTGATGTACTAAAGGAGCAATACTTACATCAATTTACTGTTCAGGTTACGAATAAAGTAAAAATGTCTTAGATTCCATTCATTGTGAGCTCAGATTAGGATAAAATGAATTACATTAGTCAATCAGACCATAGGTCTCTAAGGAGTCTCTGCTCAGCCTATTGACACATCTAAACTCTGTCTGAACTTGACCTGGGGTAGGGATAAAGACACCTCATCCTCCACACTAAATAGAAATGTCCATGTTGTGACTTCCTCTAAAAAGTATTTTTTTTGTTTTTTGCTGTGTTTTTTTTATTTTTTATTTAACCACTTCAATACATGGCATTTTTATCCCCTTCCTGCCCAGACCAATTTTTAGTTTTCAGCGCTGTCGCACTTTGAATGACAATTGCGCGGTCATGCAACACTGTACCCAAATGGAATTTCCCCACAAATAGAGCTTTCGTTTGGTGGTATTTGATCACCTCTGCGGTTTTTATTTTTTGCGCTATAAACAAAAGAAGAGTGACAATTCTGAAAAAAATCAATATTTTTTACTTTTTGATCTTATAAATATCAAAAAAAATTGTAAAGAATTTTTTTTTTAACTCAGTTTAGTCCGATACGTATTCTTCTACATATTTTTGGTAAAAAAAATAAAAAAAAATCGCAATAAGCGTTTATTGATTGGCCTGCGCAAAAATTATAGGGCCTAATCCTCAAAAACCCGGCGCAACGTAACTTTTTCCATTTAAGTTACACCGCCGCAAAATCTCTAACTAAGTGCCCGATCCACAAAGCACTTACCTAGAAATTTTGAGCGGTGTAACTTAAATTGAGCCGGCGCAAGGCGTTCCTCTTCTCCAGGGGGCGATTACCATTTAAATGAGGCACGCTCCCGCGCCGGCCGCACTGCGCATGCTCGTGACGTCATTTTCCCGACGTGCATAGCGCGAAATTACGTTACGTCGGGCTTTGCGGATTGCGACGGGACAATAAAGTTGCGTCGGGTAAAAAAAAAGATATGGCGCCAAAAAAAAAATTTAAATTTAAAAAAAATTGCGTCGCGAGCAAGAAAGGTCTGTTTTTACAAGGTGTAAACAGTTTACACCTTGTAAAAGCAGCCCTAATTTTGCGTTTGCAAAATAAAACTTACGGAGAAAAAACGAAGCTGAAAAGCTTCGTGGATCTCCGTAAGTCCTAATTTGCATACCAGAGACGGCATTTCGACGCGAAATGCCCCCAGCGGCGGATGCGGTACTGCATTCTAAGATCCGACAGTGTAATTCAATTACACATGTCGGATCTTCATCCTAACTATGGGAAACTGATTCTGTGGATCAGTTCCATAGTTAGGACCAGGGATACGACGGAGTAACAGCAGTTACTCTGTCGTATCTCTTTTGAGGATTTGGCCCATAGTGTCTAAATAGGGGATAGTTTTATGGCATTTATTTTTTTTTATTTTTTTTACTAGTAAACTTTTGACAAGTTTTTGGGACCATTCACATTTATACAGCGATTAGTGCTATAAAACTGCACTGATTACCATGTAAATGTGACTGGCAGGGAAGGGGTTAACACTAGTGATTCTAACTGTAGGGGGAGAGGACTCACAAGGGGAGGAGACCGATGTGTGTTCCTCTATACTGGGAACACACTTCGGTCTCCTCTCCTCTGGCAGGACTGTGGATCTGTGTGTTTACACGCTCAGATCCACAGTCCTGCTGTGATGGTGGACAATAACGGCCGGCGGGCACACGCACACGGTTCTGAGCGATGCGGCACGTGTGCCCTCTAGGGAGGGTTCCTGCAGACGTCATTTTACAATGACTCGGTAAGGAAGGTGTTAAACACATTTAAATGCAACTTTAACGTTAAATAAACATAAATAATGACACACTACCATAATTTCACATAATAATCAACATAATAACATAGGTGACGACACTAATTTTCCAAAGTAGATTTGTATCTTCTACGTAACAGGGACATTTCACTGTGCTAATACATTTTTACAACAGCTCCATATTTATACAGGTGCCTGCAATGTAGTATGTTGCGCTTCCCCTTTCATACTCAGCACTAAGCCATATGGCTGTATTGATGGAAACTGCTGTTAATTTCAATCTGTTTATTGTTTTTTGTTTGAAGTACAAAGGGAGTACGAAGTCCTGAGTATGTGAACATACATCACACTGTTATTAAAGGAGTTGTAAAGGATTTTTTTTTTTTTTTTTGCTGAAATGACTGTTTACAGGGTATAGAGACATATTAGTTAACTGATTCCATTTAAAAATGATTAAACATAGATAAAAATCAATCATGTAATGTACCTGCAGTTTCTAGTTTCGTTTTTACATGTTGTTTCCTGCTTCTGTGATGTACAGAGCCACAGAGCCAATACAGGGCAGTGATGGTTTGGAAAACGAAACTGATTGGTGCTGTGGGGTTTTAGGCACACAGTAATCACACCTCCTTGTATAGTGACCACAGAGAGAAAGCATCCAGTACTGTGGTTATCAGGAAACAGACAACCAGGAAGTGTGGAGATCAGAGAAGAATTACAGCAACTTGAGAGCAAAAACGAACAATGACGACATGAAAACAGCACTGCATTAAGGTAAAGCAAGCTATTAAGATAAAAAAAAAATCCTTTACAAACCCTTTAAGTCATACAAAGAAACATGTTTAAAATGAGATACAAACAGAGCCAAAATTCACATCAATATGACTGTTGGTAAGGGTTATCCCTTCGGTGCAAGGGAATTGGTAGTATCAAAGTGACATATATGAAAAAAATACAGGACGTTTCCTGAATTTGCGTGTCATCCTTGCGCAGGGGCCATGCTAATCTTCACTGTACCATTCTGGAAACTGCTTTTAGAACTCCATTTTGTATTTGTTCAGTTTCTTGAATATGATTTTGTTAGGCCTCATTCTGTTAAAACAGACACGGTTCAGTCCACGGCAGGATTTCTCTCGTTGGGACAAGCAATGTAGTGCACACTTTTATACTCGGTGTTGGCGGGGTGCCTTGTAGAGGTCATGAATTCCTGCCAGAAGGAGCCACAGTGTAAAGGAATCAATAATACATAATGGGCCAGATTCACAGAAGAGATACGCCGGAGTATCTACTGATACTCCGGCGTATTTTCAAATTTTCCGCGTCGTATCTTAGTTTTTTGATTCACAAACAAGATACGAAGGCTTTTGGCTAAGATCCGACAGGCTTACGGTTTCGTACGCCTTCGGATCTTAGGCTGCAATACTTCGGCCGCCGCTGGGTGGAGTTTGCGTCGTTTTCCAGCGTCGGGAATCAAATTAGCATTTCGGCGTAAGTACGGCGTAAGTAAGTTACGCACGTCGCCATTCACAAACACGTCGGGGCATCATAATTTTGCGCAAAGCACGTCGGGAAAATTGCGAACGGAGCATGCGCAGAACGTTCGGTGTGGGAGCGCGCCTAATTTAAATGGTACACGCCCCATTTGAATTAGGCGGGCTTGCGCCGGTGCATTGCCACGAAATGAGATTTGCCATGGAATGAGATGGTCCGCTTCCATCACATCCTATTGGCTAACTCCTGTCACGTGACATATTTAAACGTCAAGTATCGACGCAAATATCAGTCTCAGCTAGGCTATCATAGGGAGAGGATCTCCTCTCCTTGTGATAGCTGAAGCTGCACGGAGCTGGTGCACGGAGCTATTTGCGTAGTGCTGCGCCTGCGCACTACTACTTTACCTGCATCCGATGCTCTACTTTCTGTTCCCCGTTCCCTGAGCCTTAACGGGGGATGGGGAGTAGAGCTGCGGGCGCGGGGTGTAGTTAGCACTGGCGGGAGGCACGCTGACAGCGCTATCGGGCATTGGGATCCCGATAGCGCTGTGGATCTATTGCGCTCGCGGGGAGGCATGACAGCGCTATCGGGCAGAGGGATCCCGATATCGCTGTAAATCCCGAAGTGACATTGTAATGAAGGAGAACATTTATTAGCCTGACATTGTAATAAAGGAGAACATTTATTAGCCTAGTAAATGTATGAGCTTCTGTGGCCCGATTCCGCTCTCGGAATCGGGCCACAGAGGCCATGTGAGCTCCGTGCACCAGCTCAGTGCAGCTTCAGCTATCACAGGGAGAGGAGATCCTCTCCCTATGATAGCCTAGCTGAGACTGATGTTTGTGTCGATACTTGACGTTTAAATATGTCACGTGACAGGAGTGAGCCAATAGGATGTGATGGAGGCGGACCATCTCATTCCATGGCAAATCTCATTTCGTGGCAATGCACCGGACGTCTTTACGATACACCGCCGCAAGTTTACAGGTAAGTGTTTTGTGAATCAGGCACTTACGCTGAAAACTTGCGCCTGTGTAACGTAAACACGATACGTTACACCGCCGGAGTTCTACGAGAATCTGGCCCAATGTTTCCAGTATATTATTTGTCTGGATAACCATAAATCATCATACATAAGTAATCCCACAAAGCCTATAAGGAATTAATGTAAACATCCTTTGGGAAAGACAAGACATAAGTTTCTTCACTAATCTGAATGGCATTCACATAAGCAACAAGTGATTGGCTTAATATAATTTATAGGAGGTGTTCAGGTAGCTTGAATTTATGGCCTGATTCCTAAAGGTTAGTAAAGGTCCCAGTACACCGAATTCTAGTCCAGTGGTAGACAATGCCAATGTCTATACATTGATTCTTATAACTGTAATCACTATATATGAAGTTCATAATAGAAAAACATCAACACATTCCAAACATGCCTTTGCCTATATTTTCTCCAAAGCAGTTAAAAGAAATATTTGAAAAATTTATGTAATTTATGATTCTTCTACCCAAGGATGATGGTTAATAAAAGTCTGCTATCTCAAATCAGATAATTTTATATTCCAAAACCCCAAAAGCCAAGTCTCAGTAGAATAATATCCTATTCCCTGTATATACAGTTAGGGTGTTTTACTAAAACTGGAACGTGCAAAATCTGGAGCAGTCCTGTATGGAAATCAGCTTTCAGGTTTTTTTGTACTGCGCAGGGAATCACTGATCACACTGCACATGCGCATGGAATCACTGATCACACTGCACATGGAATCACTGATCACACTGCACATACGCAGGGAATCACTGATCACACTGCACATGCGCAGGGAATCACTGATCACACTGCACATGGAATCACTGATCACACTGCCCATGCACAGGGAATCACTGATCACACTGCACATGCGCAGGGAATCACTGATCACACTGCACATGCGCAGGGAATCACTGATCACACTGCACATGCGCAGGGAATCACTGATCACACTGCACATGCGCAGGGAATCACTGATCACACTGCACATGCGCATGGAATCACTGATCACACTGCACATGGAATCACTGATCACACTGCACATTGAATCACTGATCACACTGCCCATGCACAGGGAATCACTGATCACACTGCACATGCGCAGGGAATCACTGATCACACTGCACATGCGCAGGGAATCACTGATCACACTGCACATGCACAGGGAATCACTGATCACACTGCACATGGAATCACTGATCACACTGCCCATGCACAGGGAATCACTGATCACACTGCACATGCACAGGGAATCACTGATCACACTGCACATGGAATCACTGATCACACTGCCCATGCGCAGGGAATCACTGATCGCACTGCACATGCACAGGGAATCACTGATCACACTGCCCATGCACAGGGAATCACTGATCACACTGCACATGCACAGGGAATCACTGATCACACTGCACATGGAATCACTGATCACACTGCCCATGCGCAGGGAATCACTGATCGCACTGCACATGCACAGGGAATCACTGATCACACTGCCCATGCGCAGGGAATCGCTGATCACACTGGACATGCACAGGGAATCGCTGATCACACTGCCCATGCGCCAGATATGATCCAGCACACTGCCCCATGGTGTGTCAACAAGGGGCTGTCAGAAAGTGGCTGTGAGTATGTTTTTTTTAAAACAACCTAGCAGACAAGGTAAAACGAGATAGGAAAAAACATTAAGATGAGAGTAAAAGGATAACTAAACCCAAGAACATAAATGCAATTTATTGCAACTTACAATCCTTATATATGCTGGCTGCCTTAGTTTCCTTTTTTTTTTTAGCTATGGTTATAGTCATCAAATACAAAAATACCCATTGACCTTGCCAGAAATGCAGTGTCCTTGTCCCCAAATAATATTTTTCTTACAAGCCATCTTTTGTAAACTACCAATTGCCCTGCTCCTCGTATACTAGAGATGAAGAGCAAAGGACATGTTTGTACTTCATTTTGGAAGGGAAATTGAGGGGACAACCATGGCTCCTTACATAGATACAGTGCCACATAGGGATTATCAGGTTAAAATAAAGCAACAGAAGTTTGAAAAAAGAAAACAAATGCAGCCACCACACTAAGGGCTAGTAAACTGCAGTATATAAAATCTTGGCATATAATAAGTGCAGCGCTCACAAACCCAAAACTAAAATGATAAAAATAAATAGCAATTAAAAACAACTATGAATCACCAATATTTTACCCCCAAAGTCTTCCACCCAAGTACTAACCAGGCCCAACCCTACTTATCTTCCAAGATCAGAACATATTGGGCACATCCAGGGTGGTGACTGGTGAGGCCTTAGGCCTTACCTCCAATGTCTATTGTTAACAGCAATGAGTGTAATCAAAATGCTTTACATAAACCGTGATATTGTGGTAATATACAAAAATTTTAATCAACTAAGCGCCTAAATCCCAGAATTCATATAAAGGCATATCCAACAGGAAATACACCAGAACAGAATAAAAAGATTTCCACAAGCCGCAATGAGAAATTATCCCATGAGCATAGGGAAATTCTCCAAAGGAAAGGGCAGGCTCTCCAGCTTCCACTCCATCCACAGAGTCACCAGGAATTTTGCTGTCAGTTGTCATCATATACATCCACAACTTGCAGGAAATCACTGCACCACTGGAAATTAGCTCAGAAGCAGAGGCGGCTCTCTAATTAGGCAAATTAGGTGGTCGCATAAGGCCTCGCACTCACAGGGGCCTCGCAACCACCTTATTTGACAAATTAAAGAGCTAGTGGTGGGTAAGAATAGCAGCGCCCGGGTGGCTGAAGGATGGGGTGAGTAGCAGAGCTCCTGCCTCTACCGCACTGGCTGCTCTGTGTCACATTCCCTACTTGTGTGTTTGGCCAGTCACTGGCTCCTCCGTGTCTCTCGATCCTTCCCCATGCAACGTCGCTCAGCCGAGAGCTCTCTACATCATCTCCCCTGAGGACAGGGACTCCCCATCATCTGCCCTGGGGGGGGGGGCACTGAGAAAAAGTGCCCCGACACCAGCACTGGGAACACGCTGATGCCATTGCTGCGAAAGAGTGCACTGACACTAGCACTTTAAAGTGGAGTTCCACCCATAAATATAACATTACATCAGTAGTTTTAAAAACATGTCATTTTTTAGATGCCTTCAAAGTGTTGTTGCTAGGCAGAATAGTTAATCTTCCCACTTCCTGCACCTAGGTGCTTAATGCTTCCTAACCTACACCGCACAGACTCCTGGGAATGTAGTGGGTGTAACTTTCCAGGAGTCTGTGCACTCCCCAGTCTCAAAGAATCATGTGACTTGGACAGCACAGTTGCTGGAACCTGATCTGACACTGCTTGTGCAGCACTGAGCATGTTCGAGATCTGCAAGGCTGAAATCCAGGAAGTCATACAGTCTGGCTTCATGATGCCCACACTTAAGATGGCCCCAGTCAATTTATATTTTATAAAGTGTCTAAATGCTGTAACAACCTAACAAAACAGACCTTAGTTTACAGGCCAACTTTACTAGAATACATTAAGCTTGTGTATTACCGAATGTAATGGTATAATGATGTGAAGGAGGGTGAACCACCGCTTTAACTAAAATCTAGTGGAACCAATTGCCTTCAGAAGTCACCTAATCAGTAAATAGCCCACCTGTGTGTAATTTAATCTCAGTATAAATGCAGCTGTTCTGTGACGCCCTCAGAGGTTTGTTAGAGAACCTTAAGGACCAAACAGCATCATGAAGGACCACACCTGACAGGTCAGGGCTAAAGCTGTGGAGAAGTGTAAATCAGGGTAAGGTTTTCAAAAAATATCTCAAGCTTTGAACATCTCACGGAGCACTGTTTAATCCATCATTGGATAATGGAAAGAGTATGGCACAACTGGAAACCTATCAAGACATGACCATCCACCTAAACTGACAGGCCAGGCAAGGAGAGCATTAATCAGAGAAGCAGCCAAGATGCCCATGAAAACTCTGGAGGAGCTGCAGAGATCCACAGCTCAGGTGGGAGAATCTGACCACAGGGCAACTATTAGTCGTGCAATCTACAAATCTGGCCTTTATGGAAGAGTGGCAAGAAGAAAGCCATTATTGAAAGAAAGTCATCCTGCTTGTAGTTTGCGGGAAGTCATATGGGGGACACAACAAACAAGGGGCTCTAGTCAGCTGAGACCAAAATTTAACTATTTTGGCCTAAAAGAAAAACGCTATGTGTGGCGGAAATCTAGCACCGAACATCACCCTGAACACACTATCCCTACTGTGAAACATGGTGGTTGCAGCATCTTTCTGCAGTAGGGACAGGGAAGATGGTCAGCGTTGATGGGTAACATAGTAGCATAGATGGTAAGGTAGAATAAAGACAATAGTCCATCCAGTTCAACCTGTGTAGGTGTGTGTAGAAAAACAATTTCCCATACCCCCTTAAATTGTTTTAGTTAAGATGCACGTCCAAGGGTCTTTTAAAACTATCCATACTACCTGCCGACATCACAGATTGTGGAAGAGAATTCCACATCCTTACCACCCTGACAGTGAAAAACCCCCTACACAGTTTAAGGTTAAACCGCTTCTCTTCCAGTCTCTCTTACACTCCCTGGGACTGGAAAGTTTCATACTTACGCTGAGAAAATGTAGATGGATGGAGCCAAATACAGGGCAATCTTTAAAGAAAATCTGTTAAAGTATGCAAAATACTTGACTGGGGTGGAGGTTCACCTTCCAGTAGGACAACAACCCTAAACATACAGCCAGGGCTACAATGGAATGGTTTATATCAGAGCATATTCATGTGTTAGAATGGCCCAGTCAAAGTCCAGACCTAAATCCAATTGAGAATCTGTGGCAAGACTTGAAAATTGCTGTTCATAGATGCTCTCCATCCAATCTGACAGAGCTTGAGCTTTCTTGCAAATAAGTATGGGCACAAATTTCACTCCCTAGATATGCAAAGCTGGTAGAGACATACCCAAAAAGACTTGCAGCTGTATTTGCAGTGAACGGTGGTTCTACAAATCAGGGGTCAAGTCCTGGGGAAAAAATTGTGGCAACTCCCACCCAAGATCCACTCCACAAAAAAATGATACGCTCATATGCTTATATATTTCACACCCCTTTACATTACACAGCACCCTGCATCACTGGACCACTTTACATTACACATTACCCTGCACCTCTGGACCCCTTAACATTACACCCCTTTACATTACACTGCACCTCTGGACCCCTTTACATTTCACAGCCATTGTACCTCTGGACCCCTTTACATTACACAGCACCCTGCATCACTGGACCCCCTTATATTACACAGCACCTTGCACTTCTGGACCCCTTTACATTACACAGCACCCTGCACCACTGGACCCCTTTACATTACATAGCACCCTGCATCCCTTTACATTACACTGCACCCTGCACCTCTGCACCCCTTTACATTACACAGCCCTTGTACCTCTTGACCCCTTTACATTACACAGGGGAGAGAGAGGGGGGTTATGTGTGTGAGAGAGTTAGGGGGGGGGGTCAGAGAAAGAGAGGGGGTCAGAGAGAGAGAGAGCGGGGATCAGAGAGAGAAAGGGCGGGTCAGAGAGAGATAGAGAGAGGGTGGGGTCAGAGAGAGAGAGAGGGGGTGTCAGAGATAGAGGGGGTCAGAGAGAGAGAGGGGGGGTCAGAGAGAGAGAGGGGGTGAGAGAGAGTGGGGTCAGAGAGAGAGGGAGGGTCAGAGAGAGAGAGAGAGAGAGTGGGGGGTCAGAGAGAGAGGAGGGGTCAGAGAGAGAGAGAGGGTGGTCAGAAAGAGAGAGCGGGGGGTCAGAGAGAGAGGGGGGTCAGACAGAGAGAGAAGGGGGGTCAGAGAGAGAGAGAGGGAGCAGGGTCTGGTCAGTGGAAGTGCTTACTTTGTTGTGATACTCTCAGGATGAGAATTTGCCCGGTACAGATCGATTTAGGGCAAGAAACATCTCAACTTTGCTAGTGTCAGGGTACAAAGGATTCTTAAAGGGCAACTGGAGTGTCATTTGCAGTACACATTTGGGTACGTTATTATATTGTACACACGAAAGCAATACTTGGAATGGTTCCCAGAGGCTGGCTCACTGGTTTGTTCAGCAGTTTGTCCGTGCGGATGCTTGTTTTTAATCTTCCCACCCACCTCCCCTTCACAGACAAGCACAGAGGAGGGACCGGACTCAGGAGAAGTGTGAATCTGCTTGGGACAGACATACTGGAGGTGGATTGGATGGAGCACACAGGAGGGGTGGGACTCGGTGTGTAGTTGGTGTGACCGTGATGACATGATCTCAGAGCGGAGAGGGGGGGGGGGTAGTGTACACATATCAGAGCGGAGAGCGCCCTGCTGGGGGGGGGGGGCGGGCTGATTTCTGAAAAAAAACATGTCAGAGCTGAGAGCCGCGCACGGGGGGGGTGGGGGGTGGCGCTGCCGCTGCTTGACACATGGCAGTTGCCTGTCACAATGATTCTGCTCGAGTCCAAAAGGGAAGGGCGTTCCTGCTGTGAAATAAGTGCCAGGACGTCGTTCCCACACATTCCCGCAGGACTCGAGCCCTGCTACAAATACACGCCACACAAATGCACGCCACACTTTTCACATATTTATTTGTAAATAAATTTGAAAACCATTTATCATTTTCCCTCCATTTTACAATTATGTGGCACTTTGTGTTGGTTTATCACATAAAATCCCAATACAATACATTTATGTTTTTGGTTGTAACATAACAAAATGTGGAAAATTTCAAGGGGTATGAATACTTTTTCAAGGCCCTGAATTTCACTTCTATTTATTTAAAAATTTTGGTTTGGGTTTAAAAACACTTAAAGTTCCTCTTTAAAGTCCTGCCACTAAAGCTGGCCATACGTTATTCAATTTTCTTATTCAATTTCCTTAAGATTTACTTTCAACTATGTAAATGCCTGATTGCATACGAATTGAAAGTGTTATAATTTGACCGCATATTATGGTTTTGGTAAATTTAACAGAAAATTGTATAAGAAAATTGTATAAGAAAATTGTATAATGTATGGCCAGCCTAAGACTGATAGCAGATGTCCCCGGACCAAGTCTGTCCCTGGTTTTGTCCCCAGATTGGATTTAATAAGGGGCAGGGGCAATTTCAAAGACAATTTCAGTGCAGAATTAAAATTAAAAAATTAGAATTACACCCCCCCGCTCCGCCGTGCCTACTAGCATAGGGGGGTTGTATTTTTCCCATTTTCTGTGCCCCTTTCTGATGATCATGTGCTGGTCGGAGCGGGGGGAATATTTCTTCAGTTTCGGGCGCATGCCCATTCAGCTTCGCTCGCATGTTCTTCTGCCTTGGATCAAATCCTTGCCTTCCCTGGCGGAGTAATCTTCCTCCGCTCCCCATCCAGTAGTAGCCGGGGCCCGAAGAGTAAAGCCTTGTGCACACGATATGTTAACTAGAGGACAACGATCTGAAGGACCGTTGTCTTAGGTTAACCGATGAAGCTGACTGATGGTCCGTCACGCGTACACACCATAGGATAAATAACCGATCGTGTCAGAATGCGGTGACGTAAAACACAACGACGTGCTGAAAAAAACAAAGTTCAATGCTTCCAAGCATGCACCGACTTGATTCTGAGCATGCGCGGGTTTTTAACCGATGGTTTTGCATACTAACGATAGTTTTTGACCTATCGGTTAGCAATCCATAAGTTAAATTTTAAAGCAGGTTTGCTTTATTTTAACCGATGGTTAAATAACCTATGGGGCCCACACACGATCGGTTTTGACCAATGAAAACGGTCCGTCAGACCGTTGTCCTCTGGTTAACCCATCGTGTGTACGAGGCCTTAGACTTGAGAGGCTGCGAGGCGGGCGGCGACGGGCAGAGAGTCGCTGATTGTTGCCATTACTAGTAAAGAAAAAACGAAGGGCCAGATCCACGTACCTCGGCGCATATATAGGCCAGTGTAACGTATCTCAGATACACTACGCCGCCTTAACTTAGAGAGGAGGTTCCTTATCCACAAAGAATTTACGCCGTAAGTTACGGCGGCGTAGTGTAAATGTGTTGGCGTAAGGGCAGGAAATTCAAATGACTAAGATGTGGGCGTGTTTTAGGTTAATTCATCTTGACCCCACGTAAATGACGTTTTTTTTTAAAGGCGCATGCGCCGTCCGTGGGGGTATCCCAGTGCGCATGCTCGAAATAATGTCACAAATAGTCAATGCTTTTGACGTGAACGTAATTTACACAAAGCCCTATTCGCGAACGTTTTACTCAAACGACTGTCCCGACATCCATACCTAACATTGCGTACGCCTCATAGAGGCAGGGGTAACGTTACGCCGAAAAAAGCCTTACGTAAACGACGTAAAAAAATGCGCCGGGCGGACGTACGTTTGAGAATCGGCGTATCTAGCTAATTTGCATACTCTACGCGGAAATCAACGGAAGCGCCACCTAGCGGCCAGCGTAAATATGCACCTAAGATCCGACGGCGTACTAAGGCCCCATACACACGACCAAACATGTCTGCTGAAACTGGTCCGCGGGCCAGTTTCAGCAGACATGTTCGGTCGTGTGTAGGCCAGAGCGGACAGGATTCCAGCAAACATTTGCCCGCCGGGCCTTTTCCCAGCGGACAAATATTCCTGGACTTGTTTTAAAACCGTCCGCTGGAATCCTGTCCGCTCGGACATGTTCGGTCGTCTGTACAGACATACCGTACATGTCCGAGCGCCCGCCATCCCTCGCATGCGTCGAATGACTTTGACGCATGCGTGGAAGCATTTAACTGGCAGGCCCGCCCACGTCGCCGCGTCATTGTCGCGGCGACGCCGCGGACACGCCCCGCGTATTGTTTACGAGCGGATTTCTGTACGATGGTTAGTACAGCCATCGTACAGAAATCCCCGGGCAGACATGTACGGTGAAAACGTTCCGGCGGACCGGTTTCATCGTACATGTTTGCCCGTGTGTACGCGGCCTAAGACGTACGTCAGTCGGATCTAGCCCACATTCAGGCGTATCTTGTTTTGTGGATACAAAACAAAGATACGTCGGCGCATCGTAGAACTTACGTGGCGTATCAATAGATACGTCGCCGTATGTTCTTTGTGGATCTGGCCCTAGGATTTCATTTTAAAAATCTGGTCACCTTAGTGTAAAGGCAGGTGTCCCGATACTTTTGACAATATAGTGTAAGAATGACATGTCAGGGCAGTAAAGCACTCATCCATTTGCATGTGTCACTCCCTTGCTGGGTGGATGAGCAAGACTTCATTCTCTTGCTGGCAACGTATACCCTGCAGCATTTTTAGCAGCATCGGAGAAATGCCTTGCTGATCCAACCAGTGAAGGAGTGACAAGTACAAGCAGGTACAGTAATCTCCACACACATTTTATCCATCCCATCAGTGACTGTATTGCAAGTGCGACATGAGCCCAAGGAGTTAACTAGTAAAAATGTATTTGTGTAATTGGTGGTCAGGAAACTATAGCAAGTCAAACAAGGACACATGTGTCACTGATCATAACAACATCTTCCTGTATGTGAACCATTGCTCCACTCACTCCACTCATCACTAAATGAGCCGTGGAAGAAAAACATGGAGAAAATAGAAATTTTGTTTGATAGTGACAGGTTTACGGGAAATTGCATTTTAGTAATATTGTTCTTTAAAACTATCACTATGGACCTAAAATGCCGGCAGCCCAGCAATCATCTCGTTTTTAAAGTTATTGATCAGAAATACCGTGTTTCCCCGAAAATAAGCCCGGGTCTTATATTAATTTTGGCTACAAAAGACACAGTAGGGCTTATTTTCGGGGTAGGTCTTACCATGTAATGTGCCGTCTTCTCTCCCCCTCTCTCTCCCTGCCTGACAGGAATTCCCAGTGTGAACCAAGTTAAAATGCTTGTAAAATCCTATAATTCACTCTATTACAGTATTATATAATGTACAATGTGTGTGTTTCTGTAATATAGTTGTATCAAATACCTTCGTTATAGCGCTGCTCTGCACTTCTGTGACTCGCCGGAGCTCTCTTCCCCACAATTATATTACAGAAACACACACCTTGTACATTATATAATACTGTAATAGAGTGGATTATAGGATTTTACAATAATTTTAAACTGGGGCTTATTTTCGGGGTAGGGCTTATATTGCAGCCCTCCTGCAAAATAACGCTAGGTCTTATTTTCGGGGTAGGTCTTATTTTCGGGGAAACACTGTAGCAAGCTCAGTGTGGAGAAGCAAACAAAAGTCAAAACGTAGACATTGAGACAAATGTAGGGTTTAAAGTGGTTGTAAACCTCAGACATGAACAATGAACAAAGCCTATCCCTCTATAGCAGCCTTTCTCAACCTTTTTACCCCAGGGGAACCCTTAAAATATTCAGTTTAGGTCTCATGGAACCCCTGATAAAACCCATTCATTGGGGGGCAGTGGGAACAATGCCCTTCACTTTGGCGGTCAGCGAGAAGAATGCCCTTTTTATCATGTGGTGGGTAAGTATGACCCTCTTACAGAGAGCTATAAAGATTATTGGTGTCATACCAATGGATCCACCAAGTGGAATTGGCTCTAAACTACGTAGGCACCATCAAATAGGAGGTAAATCAGCCACAACTCAAGGAACCCCAAGCCACCTCTGGGGGAGCCCTGGTTGAGAATGTCTGCTCTATAGTGTGTACTTGTCTCAATCCAGAGCACTAGGTGTCATTTCTGTCTGCTGCTTCATTCCTCTGCTATCTGCATGAGTCAATAATGACAAGTTCTCCTCACACCAAGGCCGGGTACTCACGACCAAACATGTACGATGAAAGCGGTCCGTCGGACCGTTTTCACTGTACATGCCTGCCAGTGGGCTTCTGTACGATGGTTGTACACACCATCGTACAGAAGTCCGCGCGTAAACAATACGCGGGGCGTGTCCGCGTCGTCGCCGCGACAATGACGCGGCGATGACGCGGAGACGTGGGCGGGCCTGCCATTTAAAGGCTTCCACGCATGCGTCGAAGTCATTCAACGCATGCGAGGGACGGCGGGCGCCTGGACATGTACGGTAGGTCTGTACTGACGACCGTACATGTTCGAGCGGGCAGGATTCCAGCGGACGGTTTTAAAACACGTCCACGAATATTTGCCCGCTGGGAAAAGGCCCGGCGGGCAAATGTTTGCTGGAATTCGGCCCGCTCGTGCCTACACACGACCAAACATGTATGCTGAAACTGGTCCGCGGACCAGTTTCAGCATACATGTTTGGTCGTGTGTACGGGGCCCAAGAGAAAAAAGATGACGGGGGAGCTTTATCTAATTGACAGCCTCAGCTCTGTTGCTGTGTACTGTGAGAAGGGGGGGGGGGTGTCCCTTCCCTCCAATCAGCTCTCAGAGCTCTCCTTACTGAGCTCTGCTGTGTGTAATTTTAGGTCCCTGCCCTCTGCTATCTGGAAGCTCAGAAAAGCTGTATAAATTATGGGCTTGGACTGATGTAGAAGAAAGAAGACTGAAGATAAACAAGTACAACGTATGTAGGAGGATTTGTTTCATCTCTGTCTATCACCTTAGGCCAGTCACTTCACTGGGTATATATAAAGGTTTACAACCACGTTAAGGTTAGCAGAAAGCAAGTGCTTTTTATCATACACATAGAATGATAACATAGAAACAAGTAACTTTGAGCCAACACAGTGTCTATAAAAGCATTAGATTATCAGAGAACTGAATCCAATGACCACTCAGCCCATTGGCTCCCTCTTAGAATGGTGATTGGTGCCCCCTTATTAGAGACAGCACATCAGACATCACATCATGTTATAGCAACAATATGACTGTCAACACTGCACACCACACAGGGAGATCACAGGAAGACCGCATGTTAGCAGAACGGCCTTATTGTGACATCACATTTCATTCCAGTATTCGTAACTCAGAAAAGTCCCTTCTATTGCTCTCAGCCTCCTCCTAATCTCCAAATTGCTCGCTCTGACTTCATGTTAGAGGGTGGCTATGTTCATTTTCCATGGTCCCATTGTATGTAGGAGCATAGCCACTTTCTCTTGCTTGCTCCTAAGATGGACAAGGGACTAAGGACTAAAGGATGTGTAGTGTGCAAACAGCGGTACACATGACTGCAAATAACATGAACGGCTCATTCAAAACAAACAAAAGTGAGCACAAAAATGAGAAGTTCGAGAGCTCACAGTGGACATTACAAGGAAACGAAAAAAAACAGCAAGAAACAATCGACCAAAACCAGGCCTTTTTCTGACACTTGATGTTTACAAGTAAAAATCTGTGGGGCAGATTCACATACATTTAGATAGGCGCAGCGTATCAGAGATACACTACGCCACCGTATCTTACCTGGCTTGAAGTCGAATCCAGGAAGATTTTGCGCCGTAAGTTACGGCGGAGTAGTGTATTTCTGGCGGCGGAATTCAAATCGGCGATTAGGGGGCGTGATTCATTTAAATGAAGCGCGTCCCCGCGCCGATTGAACTGCGCATGCTCCGTTTCGAAATTTCCCGCTGTGCTTTGCGCGAAATGACGTCGCAACGACGTCATTTTTTGAACTTAGACGTGACTTACGTCCATCCCTATTCACGGACGACTTACGCAAAAAAAAAAAAAAATTTAGACGCGGGAACGACGGACATACTTAACATGGCAAGTCTATCTATACGCCGCAAAATAGCAGCTTTAACTATATGCCGGAAAAAGCCGACTAGAGACGACGTAAGAGAATGCGACGGCCGCGCGTACGTTCGTGGATCGTCGGAAAAAGCTAATTTGCATACCCGACGCGGAAAAGGACGCAAACTCCACCCAGCGGACGCCGAAGTATTGCATCTACGATCCGAAGGCGTACGAAGCCGTACGCCTGTCGGATCGAACCCAGATGCCGTTGTATCTTGGTTTGAGGATTTAAACTAAAGATACGACGCGGGTAATTTGAAAGTACGCCGGAGTATCAGCAGATGAGGATCTGGCCCTGTATTTTTTGCTTGAAAATGACTTAGAACCCCCAAACATGATATATATATATATATATATATATATATATATATATATATATATATATACACACATTTTGTAGTAGTAGAGACTAAAATAAAATGTCCGAAAATGTAGTAAAAAAAATACAGAACTGGTAATTTTCTCCTTCATTGATGTACACTGATAGGCTGCACTGATGGGCACCAATAGGCTGCATTGATGGACAATGATAAGGCGGCACTGGTGGGCACTGATAGGTGTCACTGGTGGGCACTGATGAGGCTTCACTGGTGGGCACTAATGAGGTGGCACTGGTGGGCACTGAGAGGTGGCACTGGTGGGCACTAAGAGGTGGTACTGAGAGGTGGCACTAATGGGTGGCACTGAAGGGCATTGATAGGTGGCACTGAAGGGCACTAATAGGTGGCTCTAATAGATGGCACTGATAGCTGGAACTGATGGGCACTGATAGGTGGCAGTGATGGGCACTGATGGGTGGCAGTGATGGACAGTGATGGGCACTGGTAGGTGACACTGATAGGCAGCATTGCTAGGTGGCACTGGGGAGACATTGATTGGCACCATTGGTGGGCATTGATAGGTGGCACTTCTGGGCATTGATAGTTGGCACTGATTGGTGGCACATATATACACTGATGGGCACTGGCAGGCGGTACTGGTTGGCACAGATGAGGCAGCTGTGCCTTTTTTTTCTCTTCCCACTGTCATTGTGAGGAGAAAAAAACGTTTACCGATCTTCTGTTTACATCACTTGATCAGCTGTCATTGGCTGCATTGGGGGGGAGATGTTTTCGCAGTTTTTTTCCTGTTTTTTCAGTTGTACCTATTATGTGTTTTTTTTCTTCCCTGTCCTTGTTGTATATGCCGGCACCCCTTAGGGCCGGTTGCTGTCCACGTTGGGTGGCTTGATGTAACCTGTATTGTTTGAACTGAAATAATAAACAAAAAAATATATAATTTTCAAAAATGGCCTTGTTTACATGTGACTGGAGACGGAAGTGACATTATGATGTTGCTCCAGTCCTCCTAGGGCATAGAGGTGAGCAGCCGTCAGTGCCAGATCGGACTTCACAATCTGCCAAGCACAACAACCACCAGAAAGCGGTGGGAGGGGAAGAGAAGCCTTTTTACAGCACTTTTAATTTAACCTAAAAAAGCCTGTAGCATTCGAAGACCATATGGACCACGGAAAGTATCTGGATTGCATCCTGGTGGTATGAGAGGAAATTTTTCTAAATGGTCTCTGAGAAATCAACACTGTAAACAAGACATTCGTAGGATGAGAACTCTCTTTCTGGATATTATTAGCTCAGTCTCTGAAGGCATCTCCCCTCCCCCAGTTCTTTAATACTCAGTAAATACACTGCTTTAATAATCTTCTGTGCTGTTTTTCTTAGCCTCTGTAATGCCTTGTACACACGACCCGTTTTCACGATGAGAAAACTGCCATTTTTTATATTGGTCGACGAAAAAACTGCCCGCAAAAAAAAAAAATTCTCGTCGTGTTTCCTGTCAGTCTTTTTCTCGTCGTGTGTATGCTTTTCTGAGGGGAAAAAAAATGCGCATGCTCAGAATCAAGTATGCAGCCCAAAATCAGCCCAAAGGGTGGCGCCATTTGAAAGGAACTTCCCCTTTATAGTCCCGTTGTACGTGTTGTACGCCACCGCAATTTGGTCGGACATTTTTTTGCATGAACGTGTGTATGCAAGTCAGTCTGGAGAGGAATCACGTCGGGAAAAACTACTGCTCCACAAATATATTTTCCTGGGAGCACCATCCCATCAAGACATAAGAAACATACCTACACAGAAGTTTGGGGGCTTTGAATGCGCTACCGAGAAAACATATAAAACTGCCATGTACACCAGAAATATAAGGATAAAAATACATTTTTATTTTACATATATGTCATATAAATCATGTATAAGGGATAACATATCCCAAAAAAATATGTATCACAGATTAAAAAAAGACACGTATTGGTATATATAGACGACGCATGTGAATTACTAAATCATTGTAAGTTGATGTGTTTTGTGGTTCCACCGCTTCTTACCCACTTCCATACCGGGCACTTACGCACCTTCCTGTCCAAGCCAATTTTCAGCTTTCAGCACTGTCGCACTTTGAATGACAATTGCGCGGTCATGCTAAACTGTACCCAAATTACATTTTTATAATTTTGTTCCCACAAATAGAGCTTTCTTTTGGTGGTATTTGATCACCTCTGCAATTTTTATTTTTTGCGCAACAACTAAAAAAAGACAGAAATTTTTGAAAAAAAGTAAGTTTTCTTCTTCAATTATGGGCACTGATATGGCGGCACTGATAGGCACCGATGAGGTGGCACAGATGGGCACCGATGAGGTGGCACTGATGGGCACCGATGAGGCGGTACTGATGGGCACCGATAGGCGGCACTGATGGGCACTGATAGGCGTTCCCGCGCCGAACGTTCTGCGCATGCTCTGTTCGCAATTTTCCCGACGTGCTTTGCGCGAAATTACGGAGCCCCGACGTGTTTGTGAATGGCGTCGTGCGTAACGTACTTACGCCGGAAACATTTTTTTTTAAATTCGACGCGGAAACGACGGCCATACTTTAACATGGGCTGTGTAAAGTTAAGGCATGAAAAAACATGACTAACTTTGCGACGGGAAAAAAAGACTTGCGACGACGTAACGAACGCGCGTACCTTCGAGGATCGCCGTAAAACCTAATTTGCATACCCGACGCTGGAAAACGACGCAGACTACACCCATCGGCGGCCGAAGTATTGCATCCTAAGATCCGACGGTGTAAGTCAATTACACCTGTCGGATCTTAGGGCTATCTATGTGGAACTGATTCTATGAATCAGCCGCATAGATACTCGTATCTCTTCTGTGAATCTGACCCATTGTGTTTTTTTTTCAAAATTGTCGCTCTTCTTTTGCTTATAGCTCAAAAAATAAAACTGCAGAGGTGAGCAAATACCACCAAAAGAAAGCTCTATTTGTGGGGAAAAAAGGACGTCAATTTTGTTTGGGTGCAACGTCGCACGACCACGCAGTTGTCAGTTAAAACGATGCAGTGTCGAATTGCGATAAGTGCACTGGTCAGGAAGGGGGGAAATTCTTCCGGGGCTGAAGTGGTTAACAGAGTGGATGGCATGCTAGTGGCTTAACAATCACTTTAAAGCTTTGGACCCACTATGGAAATCCTTGGTGTGCCGGCGACATCCTCTTGCTCTGATTAGTCGCGGTTCCAGCCTGTGGTCGCTTCATCGCCTACTTATTGGCGCAGCCGTTTCTACGGAAACGTGTGCGTTGGAATGGTGCGTTGGCAATATACGTGTAAAGCGATGCATGTATTTGTTTAACCATGACACCTATTTAACGGTTATGTTATTTTAT
This sequence comes from Rana temporaria, assembly GCF_905171775.1. NCBI lineage: Eukaryota > Metazoa > Chordata > Amphibia > Anura > Ranidae > Rana > Rana temporaria. The sequence continues at coordinate 135,857,281 of NC_053495.1, forward strand.
ACACAATATTTTTATGACATAAATGTAAAATAAAAATTATCTTAATATTTTTGGTGTATAGGGCAGTTTTCTTTTTTTTTCTTGGGCAGGTAGCACATTCATGTCCTCCAACTGTTAGGAAAAAAAATTAAGAAAAAAAAAACATTTCCTTGAGTATCACTAACAGCTCTTCCGCGATCCTTTGATTGACCATAAGAAGACAAATTCCATTGTGTGTGATTATGTGATCAGAGAAGTGGACTGGCTAACAGGAGAGCTCAGAGCGCCCTCTAGCGGCAGAGAGTGGGAAGGCTAAAGTAAGTGGCAGAGGGTTGAGTCAGGTCGGTAATCCCCTCCCTCTTACCTTCACTCCATTGTATAAATATAGGGAAGGGCAGAGCCTGTCATCACATTACTTAGACACATCTCCGGAGGATAGGAGTGCTGTATACTGATATCCCCCCCACACCCCCGGATTATTCTATACACTGACATTATACAAGAGCACTATGGCTGGATCCATTCACAGCATGAACTTCCTTCCCCTTCTTCTCCTGTGTGCTGTCTTCTGCTGGCAGAGGAGCCAAGCCCAAGGTAAGACCCTCTGATAATATCCCATCATTACACTTTATTATTGGCACAGATCAGATGTCCTATCTGTACAATCTGTCTCAGTTCTAACAAGTTAACTACTAATTAGTTTATATAATAAATGCACTGTCCCTTTTTATTTAGGAAATGTTTCGAAATAATCACTGACATGTGTCAAATATCCTTAAAGGGCCACTGTCACTAAAATCCTGCATTGTGATCTGTCCCTGGGTGGGGGTTGGGGCGAACTATAACCTTGCCAGGGGTGCCAAATAGTCACATGGTAAAAAAAAATTAAATGCAAATGCTCATGCACTTCTGGCTGAGGCTGGCCATACATGTTAACATTTCTTATACAATTTTTATTTAGATTTAGCTTTTTAAACATGTAGTGCAAGGGCCTGCCAATTATATGCACTGTAGTAGGTTGTTAATTGATATTCATTCTAGATGTTTAAAAATAAATAACGTAATTTATTTATTTTTGACAGAAGAGGGGGAAATCTGTGGGAAAAAAAAAAAAAAATACGGGATGTGTGTGTGTGTGTGTGTGTGTGTGTGTATGTGATTTTATATATATATATATATATATATATATATATATATATATATATATATATATATATATATATATATATATATAAATAGTGAGCAGTAAAGGTCTGGAGTAAAATTCTAAGCTACTGGATTGTTTTATTAGCAGTAGATCTGCCCCAGGGCAAGTTTAAAGTGTTTTACATTCTTTATATTAAAACCTTCATTATTATTTTTTATTTATTTTCCAAGAATCTCCCTTATTTTTAAACAATGCACATGTATTATTATTATTATTATTATTATTAAAAAAGTAAAAAAAACATGCAAAATAATTACAAGAATTAAAAAGTTAATTGTGATTTGAGCCATATAAGCAACCTAAGTAGAAGCTCATGGATATGGATATAGATAGATATATATATGTGTGTGTGTTGTGCTAGCGCTTTAAACTCTTAATTATGGAAAAATCATGTGTGAAAACAATCAGAAATTGACAAAAAAAAAACCACACATAAAATAACATAAACAAATTTGTGCCCGTATTCTGATTTGCCTTACAGCATGTTGACTGACTGAACACTACCTAAAGCAGTGGTTCTCCACTTCTGTCCTCAGGACCTACTAACAGGCCAGATTTGAAGTATTACTTTGGGGAGATGCAGACTACGATACTGCAATCACTGAGTATCAAATTATATCACCTGTGATGTACTGCAGTTATCTTGAAAACCTGGCCTGCTAGTGGGTCCCGAGGACAGGAGCTGAGACCCACTGTCCTAGAGGGTGAAGGATAATACATTCATTATGCCCAGTGCACCGCCAGCACCCTTGGAATCCTGTATTAGTGTGTGACTGTATAGTAGACTCACCTGGAGCGGTGACGTTCTTTCTTCTATGCCCAGGAATGACTTATTAAAGAGGAACTGCAGTCTGTTCACATAATTTTGTAATAAAAACCTATTTGCCGTTCTGAAGCTTCCCTCCAACCACTTTGCATATTTTAATATATACTGTGAGTCTGTACTTGTCAATTATGCTGCAGAAATCTCCCTCCACTAAATCTGGCTGCAGCCATTTCAACCGTGGGCAGATGAAGCTGCTGCCTGTTCACTTCCTGGATTTACACTGACACATATCCTGGTTTACAGATCTGCAGCTCTCACTGGCCCTCTTATGACTCATCCCCCTTCCTGGCAAACTCTCACAAGAGTGCGAGAGAGCTGTGTCTGATGTCATAAGCCTAGGCTTTTTATCAGACAGACAGGAAGTGAGCTGTATAAGGTATTTACTGGCAGGGGAAAAAATGTTTTACTATCCAAAAGTAAAACCACAAGGGCAGAAAATGTAATAGATGGAAAGATGAATAGATGACTGAAGTTCTGCTTTTAAATTGCCTGCATGCATGTAATCTGCTCTTTTATTTGGTTATAGGGACAAGTTTGTTTGTTATGGGAATGGCAGTAATGGATTGTAAGCTCTGTTACCTAGCATTCTAAAGTATAATTCTGGTTCTGCAAATAAATAAATAAAAATAATCTAATGGTCTCATTTGAAACCTGGTCTGGTGTGAATGAGTGCCAAGGAAACGTAATATCATGTATGCAACAAAAAAATATCTAAACGATTGTACCGCTTCTCAGGTTGTTAAAATTAAGCTAGTACAGTAGGGAGCAACTTTTTTTAACACCTGACATCCTGTATAATAATAATATACTGGGTTTATATAGTGGCAACAGTTTGCGCAGTGCTTTACAAAATGAAGGCATTACAATTTGGTACAAGAGAAATCGGAGGAGCTTACAATCTAAGAGGGAGGGTCAAGTGATCAAAAAGGTAATGGCCGTGGGGGATGAGCTGATTGAGTAAAAACACAAGGTATTAGAAGCAGGATAGGCTTCTTTAAAGGGGTTTTCAGGGATCGTCTAAAGATGGCTAGATTAGGAGCTATTCAGACAGATTGAGGTAGGGAGTTCCAAAGAATGAGAGATGCTCGGAAGAAGTCCTGGAGACAAGCTTGGGAGGAGGTGAACAGGAAGCTAGCAAGCAGGAGATCTTGGGAGAACCGAAGAGAGCCATTTGGTTGATATTGTTAGACCAGGTTAGTGTTGAATTATCCAACTGTCACTTTTAGGACTCTTTAGACCCCATTCACCTCTATGTGCCAGTGAAACACATGAAAACCCGCATCCTTCATATAACTGTGGTGCCATTCATTCTTAATGGCACCCTAATGCACCTTGCTAACGCACATGTGTTCTACCGCAGTGGTTCTCAACCTCAGTCCTCAAGTACCCGCAACAGGCCATGTTTTGGGCATTTCCCTTAGATAAAATCACTCTTATCAATACCATGTCATTGATATTAATTGTAAAGCAGCAGTGCAAAGTAAGAGAACCTGAAACGTTTTTTTTTAACAGCGCATGCGCCGTCCGTGGGGGTATCCCAGTGCGCATGCTCGAAAATAAACGGAAAAAGCCAATGTTTACGACGATGACGTCATTCTACGCAAATCCCTATTCGCGAACGACGTCAAAAATTCAAAATTCGACACGGGAACGACGGCCATACTTAACATTGAGTACGCCTCATATAGCAGGGGTAGCTATACGCCGGAAAAAGCCAAACGCAAACGACGTAAAAAAAAATGCGCCGGACGTACATTCGTGGATCGCCGTATCTAGCTAATTTGCATACTCGATGCGGAATTCGACGGAAACGCCACCTAGCGGCCGGCGGAAAAATGCACCTACGATCCGACGGCGTACTAAGACGTACGCCTGTCGGATCGATCCCTCATTCCGTCGTATCTTGTTTTGTGGATACAAAACAAAGATACGACACAGGAACTTTGAAATTACGCGGTGTATCAATAGATACGCCGGCGTAATTCTTTGGTGGATCTGACCCTATGTGTATGTGTGTGGGGGGGGGGGGGGGGGTGGTTTTTGGTTTTGTTTTTTTTAGAAAAGGTGAACTTGCACTTTAGGCATTCTCTACTCTGCTTGTTTAGTTTTATGTATATGAACTATATTCCTGTGGCATAAAAAAAAATATTAGCCACCAATCATTGGACCATAAAATTATTAACATACTCTGTTGCAGGACATTGTGCTTCTAATTTCACATAGGCAGAACCAGGTCATGAAGAGTTAATTGCAGCTGCATGCTTTGCAGTAGTTTAGGATAAAAGTAGCGGAAGCAATGAGAGGCCCGTCATACATAACAGCAGATCAGAGACGTATTGTGAAACGCCATGTACAGAGCCGGAATCTGAAGAGAGCTTCTGTTAAACACATGTAAAAGGTCCAGAACATGTATGGAAATCATTATAGCCAAAGCCGTCTTCCCAACCGGATGGCCTGGTTTAGTTTTATTGTGACCTGCTGGAATTGTAATTAAAATAACATGTCTGCCGGGTTTACACAGAAAACAGTGTATGAAGATTTGTGGTATAAAGTCCATTAAAATTCTTTGTCTGATAATAAAAATCAGCGATCACCGGACTATTGATCTTCACCTGTGTCTGCTAATAAGTGCTTGCATTGATTTTCTGCTAAGGCAGTCTACTATAGGCATAGTCATGTGACCGTCCAAAGGTCCATAACACAGGAGCAATGCAGTGCCAGCCTCAATAGGTGGATGTAAAGTGCAGTGAACACTAGCAACTAATTAGGTGTCAGGTCAATGAAAGGCTCTAATTGGCTGCTAAGAGTTACTGGCTGCTTTGTCTTGGATATAGCAGTATACAGAGAATATATATATATATATATATATATATATATATATATATATATATATATATATATATATATATATATATATATATATATATATATATATATATATATATATATATATATATATATATATATATATATATATTTTTTTTTATTAACTGTAATTAAACTTGTAGTTTTTTTTATTTTATTTATTTTTTTAGTCCACAAATTGTGCAAATATACGATTTGTTTCTCTAAAGTAAGACATTTTGCTTACTGATTTAAAAAAATAAAGCAAACCAGATTTGCTTTTAGAGCTGTGGACATTGTCATGGGGAGCTTCCCGCTCGGGAAACCACCTACGATTTTTAACCAGCAACATGGAAGTTGCAATCATCATTTCCTTCTGCTTTTTCTTTTGACAGCTTTCCTTATTTTTTTTCTGTTAAAAAAAAAAAAAAAATCGTACACCGAAATACTACTCAATAGTATTATTTTACTTTTTTTAAGGTGCAAGTCCACCTTTAGCAACAGTTTACAAAAGCCCCCTATGAAATCCCAATCCCCTGAATAGTACATACCAGCGCTTCTCATTTTTTTTTAAATGCTGCTCCTGCTTGCCATTACTTATGCAGTTAGCGAAGGAGATGCACATCCGCACAGCTTGAATGTGCTGGATTGGCCACTAGGGGGTGCACAGCTATAGCATCCAGCATGTCCCTCAAACAGCAGGACAACGAGGGACCGAGGGGCTTACTGGGAGATTCCCCCCCCCCCCCACCCATAGCTACACATGTATTGGAAGTACTATTTTTACAATCTCCTCTAAGAAACAGAACTTGCTGCAGTTTGTTGGGCAGGAGAGTTTGCATGACCCACAGCCAAGTACACAAATGTACTGAATGTAGACACACCTATTCCTGTGTAGGTGAACTTTTCCATATACAGTATATATTACATGTGTCTAAAGTTCAGCTTTAACTTCCTAATTCTGTCTGTTTTAGTACACTCAAGACCTAAAGTTTAGTGTACCATATATGCTTTGGTATCAAGCCTCTGACTTTCACTTGCATAATAAAAGATGTATATATTTACATACTGGGCAGCACATTAGCCAAGTGGTTAGGAGTCAGGACTACTGCCTGGCAGCAATAGGGTTGCTGGTTTGAGTCCCAACCCTACCTCCTGCTTGGAGTCTGTTTTCCCTGTAGCTGCGTGGGTTTCCTTCTACACTCCAAAGACATGCTTGGTAGGTTAGTTGGCCCTAGTATGTATTAATGTGATTTTGGGACCTTAGATTGTAAGCTCCTTTAAGGCAGGGACTAATGTGCAATATACAGTAAAGCGCTGTATAAATGGTCAGTGCTGTATAAGTACCAATAATAAATATGTAACTTTGTTCTTTACAGATGTAAACTTTCCTACAGCAAAGAACATTAAATGGACATCTGTTAACTTTAAAACCATTGTAGAGTGGGAAGGCCAACCTACCAATTATTCCTACACAGTGGAAATAAGGAAGTAAGTAGACAAGTTCTTACATTGTGTTCATGTAACTGCAACAGTGATTCAGTTGTCTGCTATGGACCTCGCAAACGTTGTAATTATTGCTAAAGCCTCGTACACACGGTCGGACATCCAACATACTTTCCCTTGGATTTTTGTCCGAAGGGAGTTGTCCGGTCACACCCATAGCATACACACGCTCTGACTTTTCTGCAAACTTTTCTAAAACTTTCCCAACATAACGTGGTTTTTCTGCTCTTTACCGCCACCCTTTGGTTAACTTCTGCTATTGTTGGTTGATTTTAACATTGGTTCTGAGCATGCGTATTTGCACTTTGTACAGCAAGCCATAGGACTTTTGTACACACGGTCGGACTAGGCACCATCGGACTTTTGTTGCCGAAAAGTTTGTCCGTTTGCAGACCAAACTTTTTGTCCGATGAAACAGTTGGTCCGATGGAGCGTACACACTATCGGACAAATTTGAAAACTTGCTGATTTTGAAGTTTGTTGGCAAAAAGTCAGACCGTGTGTACGGGCCTTTAGAATGCTTGACAGAATGGAGTGGATATGGTATATTGTGGTTCTTGTGTAATCCTTATTAGTAGGTACCCTTCCTTCAAATATCATGTGTCCATTCTTAAAGAGAAACAGAATTTTGGACAGTGTGTCATGGGAATGATCATTAATATTTCCCTTTTAAAAAATATATCTTGCATCCATAATTGTTCCATTATAATACTAAGCCCATCTCTTCAGTACAAGACGAGCATCTGTCTCTTTTGCTCACCTCTGAATACAGAGCACCAATGGTATGAGGCTGGTTTGCTAAAACTGGAGAGTGCAAAATCTGGTTTAGATGTGCATTAAAACCAATCGGCTTCCAGGTTTTAGCCCACTGTGAACGGGGGCTAAAACCTGGAAGCTGATTGGTTTCAATGCACATCTAAACCAGGTCAGCTTCCAGGTTTTAGTCCCTGTTCGGGCTGATTTGACATGTCAAATCGGAGCCTATTACCGGCAACAGCAACGTCCGAATCGGTGCACAGTCGACTTTGCCGCTCTACGCCGATTCCCAAAAGTAATTCCTGGGTACTTTTGATGACTTCGGGGGCGATTTCAATAGACATCTGTGCATGAACCCACACAGATGTCTCTCTCAAATTGCCCCCAAACTCGCACTAAAATGAAGGTTGGAAATCATGCGAGTTCAGATTTCAAACCCGCCCTCAGTGTGAACGATGGCTCGTTGTCAAAGCTCTGAACAAACTGAAGTTAGAAGCTGATTGGCTACCATGCACAGCTGCACCAGATTATTTTTTTTATTCTCTAGTTTTAGTGAATAAACCCCTATGAAACAAATAAGGACAGGCATCCACAAATGTCAAAGTCAAGCACTTACTGTACCCCTTAGTATCAATCTAGCACATGCCACACTAATACGATATGTTGGCATTGTACAGTGCCTACCGTATTTTCCGGCGTATAAGACTACCTTTTATACTTAAAAATATGCCCAAAAATCGGGTGTCTTATACGTCGGATGCAGAGTCAGTCAGACTGCGGGCGTCCATTGTTCAAAAGCTGTGCCTCCTCCTCGTGCTGTTCCATGATGGGCAGAACACTGAACACAGGCTCTGCTGGGAAACTGAGTGTTCCGCCTATAACGGAACAGCACGAGGAGGAGGTGTGGCTTTTGAACAACGGACGCCCGCACTCTGACTGACTCTGCCAGGGATAAGGAATGGAGACCATCAGGCAGGCAATGGCACAGTGAGGGGGGAAGGGGGTCGTCTTACGGCGAGTATATCCCAAAACCAACATTTTAGATGGAAAATTAGGGGGTTGTCTTATACGGTACAGGCATCTGATGGAAGAATCTGAGTCTTGTCCCAATGAAAGATATCCCCTATCCCACTGTTTTGGTATCGCAGGAATATATGCAAGCAAAAAAAAGGAAGTGTCATGTCAATGTTTGTAGGAAGAGTATTTGAATTCTTGTTTGAATAAAATAAAACGCATGTTTGGGTTTAGGTACTTCCTCAGGGTTTTTAATTCCATGTAATCTCAATTAGACTGGGCTCAATGGAATATTTGTTTTCTGAAATCTGCTGCTATTAACTTTCGCTTGCACTGTACAAGTACTACAAATGTTCCTATTGTGGTTACACTGCATTTAAAGTGGTTGTAAACCTCAAACTTGAAATTTGAACAAAGCACATCCCTCTATAGTGTGTACTTGTCTTAATCCATGCTTTAGATTCCCTCCAAATTGAATGTATTTAACAACTGCGGTATTAGCAAATAGTGCCGTCTATTTTTTTTTGTTCCCATTGATGCAATTTGACATGTTAAATCGGCGACAATGGCAGCATCCGAATCGGTGCGACACTGCACCAATTCCCAAAAGTATTTCTGTACTAGTTTTGGGGGCTTTTTTTTTTTTTTTTTTTTTTTTTTTTTGTCTGTGCAGAAACCCGCAGAGGTGTCTCTGAATCGCCCCAAATTCATTCCCGCAGTCAGTGTGAACCAGGGTGGAGGTGAAAAGTGATATGAATATTCATTGAGAGTTTTGGATGTTTGTGAGTTCCCCTCTGTTCACCATAGTCCTAGCTCCTAAATTCCTGCAAAGATTATCTTAAGCTTATTATCTGAGTCTTTCTAATGGGTAAAACCCAACACATTTTTACCGTCTTACACATTTTATTACCGTCAGCCTATTCATCTTATTCCACCCATATTGTGCCTCAAGGTGCAGGACATTTTTATCAGTGATTTGCTTTTCTTAGACCTGCACGGCCTTGTAGCTGAGTTTAATCGAAAATATCACATTCATGATTTCTTACTAATGTTGAGCAATTCTTTTCCTCATTCTCTTGCTGGGTTTTCATTTCTGAGGTGTGGAATTTTTTTTTCTCTGCTGATATATGTACAGACAGATGTGCTGATAACAAAGCTATTGACATGGGTGTGATCTGTGCATTGCTCTTCATGTTCCTGCATGCACAAAACTATCTGCTTCGCTTGCAGTCTTTAGATCTAGCATTTAAAGGTATGCAAACCCTCATAAAGTAGCAGGAAAAGCAAACATAATTACCATGGACCACATTGTGCAGCTGTGGGTCTCGTTAATGATAAACTATCATCAGGCAAGTTTATATCTAAGAGCTTCTACAATGATCATTACACATACTTTATGTGCAAATATTTGGACAGTAAAGGTGCTTCAGCTGAAGTAATTTTTATGCAGATAAAATAGAGAATGGGAAAGGATTTTTCTAAAGCATACCTATGTTCAGAAAGATAAATCCGAGCCACTATAATAAGTTTCCTGCTTTCCAGTAAAAACAAGGTTCTCACTCCCTCCAGTGACTCATGAGACCAATGCCAAGATAAGTCATGTGGTCTCTGCTGCTGGAAAGGCTCTTCCATGAAATAGAGCTACGAATTGGCAAATTTTGCCTTTTGACTGCAGTCTCTTTTGACCCTTTGGCAAAGACTATAATACCAGATCTTTTTCCAGTGGTCACATGACTGGCTGCTTAAGTAGAGCCAAAAAAAATTGGCAAGGAAGGGTAGTAACTTTTTGCTAAAAAAAAAATAATAATAATTGCTAACTGCATATATTTATAATTAATTTGCTTGCTCTTCTTCTAGCACGCTTCTTGGTATATGGGAAAGGAAATGTGTCTACACAAAAAACACAGAATGTGATGTCACAAATCTGCTGAATGTCAATGCCACTTACAATGTCCGCATCACTTCAGAAATTCAATCAGAAGATGTTCAAGCTGAAGAGTTTCCCTATGCGGATGGACCAGACTTTAATCCTTATGAGAAAAGTATGTGATGTTCTTTACGTTCATCTAATACGACTGACTGAATAATACAAACTTCAGATTTTTCAAATGGATTTTGTAGGGTTGTCCCTTTTTTTTTTTTTTTTTTTTTTAAAGACCGAGTACAAGTACCGATACACTTTTTTTTTTTTTTTTTTTTTTTTTTTTTTTTTTCCCCAAGTACTCGCCGATACCGAATCCCGATACTTTTTTTTTTTTTAATGTCATGTGACAGTGGCGGGATTTTTTTTTACTCTTTTTTTTATTTTTTTTGGGGGGGGGGTTGTCGGGATGTGTGTGTGTGTGTGTGTGTGTGTGTGTGTGTGTGTTTTTTTTTTTTTTTTTTTTAACAGCCCTGTTGGGGGCCTTTGGTGAGATATCATCAGGGGTCTTAACAGACCTCTGAAATCTCCTTTAAGACAGAGAAAGGGACTAAGGACACAGATTCCCCAGTCCCTTTCTCAGCAGCCTCAGCTAAGAATGGAGAGAAGCTCCTCTCCATTCATAAACTGAAGCATCGTAAACACAGGTTATGATGCTCAGTTATGTGAATGGACAGAGTCAGTGATCACTCCGCTCTCCATCCTCACAAATGTAGGGGGGAGAGCGGCACGGACGGGGGGAGAATAGTAGCACTGAAAGGGGGAGAGAAGAGCGACACGGACGGGGGGGGGGAATAGCGGCACTGACAGGGGGAGAGAAGAGCTGCACGGACGGGGGGGAGAATAGCGGCACTGACAGGGGGAGAGAAGAGCGGCATGGAGCACGGGGGGAGGAAAGACTGCACGGAGCACGGGGGGGGGGGAAGACTGCACGGGGGGAGGAAAGACTGCACAGAGCACGGGGGAGAAGACTTGCAACTCCCCTGCCTACCCTGGTATCGGGTGAGGCATCGGAGCATTTCCCCCGAGTACAACTCGGGGAAATGCTCGGTATTGATACCGATACTAGTATCGGTATCGGGACATCCCTAGTATTTTGCTATGTTAGCCAATCTTTTGCCTGCATCTTTTCCTGGCTGGGTGTTGGAGTGTCATTGGAGATGACACATGGTAAAGAGAAGACCATGCCATGGGAAGATACCTTTTTGCATTAAACATTACTCTTCCATTCCAATACTCTATACCAGTTCTGAATGGGGCTACTTTAGGCTTGGTTCACACCAATGCACTTTTCCATGCTTTTTGCAGAAACGCAGGACATTGTTTTTAACATGGGTTCCTATGGAACATGTACACAATACATTTTTGGTGCCTCTGTTTTTGGAAAGGGCCGAGACTTTTTTTTTTTAGACGCAAAATGGGCCTTTTTTTGGTTTAATAGACTTCAATGGAGAAGTTGCAGAAAAGCCTGTAGGGCATTTTTTTTCACAATTTTTACACAATTTGCATTCTTTAACCTGCCCAACAACAAATTTGCCAAAGAAAAGCATAAATGCAAAAAGCACTGCAGAAATTTATGCTCAAAAGCAGACTGCATAGGTGTGAATGGAGCCTAACAGAACCCCGGCAGGAGCTCATAGTTGTCACTGTTGCTATAATCAGCTAGGTGCAACCTTCCCTATACAGCAGTATAAAACTAAATGCACTTATTTATTTTTTATTTTTTTGTTCTTCTTTCTTATTGTTTATAACAAAGTATTTTTTTTTTCTGTCCTTTTAGCAATCATTGGAAAACCAGCCTTTGAAAGTTTTGGATTTAATGAAGATCATACTCAACTTAAAGTTGTTGTTAAGGATCCGATAACGCCCTACAGATTCGCTAATAAAACTCATAAGACTGTCCGAGATATATTTGGAAAAGACTTCCAGTATACACTTTTTTACAGGAAGGCTGGCAGCACAGGAAAGGTAAATATTTTCAATTGTCCTCATGATCCTTGTTTTTTTGCCCTCTTTTGAAAACTTTTTGGACAAAAAAAGGTTTCTATAGTTAAAAATGTTTTTTTTAGGGAGAGGTCTTTTCACACTCTACAGAAGTATCCCAATTTTAATCCTGAGCTCCAAGCAAACGTAACAAGAGTAGAGAGCAGAGGGATGAGCTCATCAGAGTATTTCTGCTCCTTCACCATCTGCTACTAACCTGCAGATGAAAAACGTAAAGTCATACCGGTTGTGTAAAGCTGACACGACATGGAGGCAATTTAGATTGGTTCCAGATGAACCAGCCTAAATTGAAGCAAAGGCTGCCCCAGTCTGCATCCTCCTTCCTAACATTCTTTGATCTGATAACTGTAAAGTAGAGTAGTGCCTGCACCAAATCGGATGCAGTTATCGTTCAGGTATTTTTAGAGCTACAAGTGGTGGCTGCCAGAATGCAATAGCTGGTAGGAGAGATTTCTCCATCCATGCTGTTTAGCATGAATTGAGGAATCTAATGCCTCATACACACGATCAGATAATCGAACGATAAATGCTTTTGGATTGCTTAAACCTGATAGCCTGATCGTTGGTACACAGCTTTCGACTGCCGATCGATGACGGTTCATCCAACAATATCTGAAGGGATGAATGTGAAAACTTTGCTCGGACGATGGCTCAGCGAACGGCAATCTTTTAGTCAGTACAGTATGCATCTGTGAAAAATCAATGGACAAACACCCGGTATGATCAGAAACATGAAAATAACCCAGAAGGAGATTTGAGAACAATACGAATGGAAATGGCCAAAAGCCATGGCAGACACAGGGGTCACACATATTTGACACTTCCAATACATAGCTATGCAAACAGGAAGGTTTTCCAGAATCGGACGAAAAAAACAGACATTTCGTAGAGCACAAAATGCACTGTTCAATTCGATATTGGTATTATGCAACAACATGCAAACGATAAGTCGTGCAATTATCTGATCATGTGGCATAAGTGTGTACAGCCAACTTTAGTCTCGAGACTAGATATATAGAAATGCAAATCCTTTGGTAGATAAAACACTTAAAATAATTATATATGGGTTTTATTTTTAAACCTGCACATATGCTAGCCGTTTTTTTGTATTTAAATCACTGCTGTTTCAATACAATATTGTGTACAAAACGGCCTTTTCAATAAAGGGAGACCTAAAGTGTAGTGACCCACAGCAACCAATTAATTGGATGACCCAGAGCAAGCAAGTAGTACAGTAACCCAGATCAACTAAGTGGAACTGATCTTTCATCCATCTGACAACGGTCGTTTGAAATCTGTTTGTTGGTTATTTCACTTCATTTCCAGTGGTTCATGTCATATTTTGTTGAATTCACCTAACCGGCCACAGAGCAAGCCCATATTGGTCCTCCATTCATACTTTAATACCATTTCATTCAGCCGTTTTGTGTTTTGAACTTATTGTGAACATATACTCTGTAACTTGACAGTATTTAAGTCTCACATTTCCCTTTCTGTTGTCTCTGTAGAAGGAAGCATCTTCTGCAACCAATGAAATTGTTATCAGCACATCCAAAGGGGAAGGCTATTGCTTTTTTATTCGGGCAACCATTCTGTCTCGCAAAATAGACCGTTACAGCCAAGACTCTGATGAAAAATGCGCCTCGTCTGAAGGCAGTAGTGGTAGGTACTCAGAGAATAATTGTCTGTCTGCTTTGAAGTATTATGTTATCATTTTAGGAACTAACAAAGATTTATTAAAAAAAAAAAAAAAAAATCTGGCTGTCGTACATCTTGAATTCGTTTGTGTCATGTTTGAAGACAGAGAAAAAAGTAAACTGTCACTGTAAATTCACCGTAATGATTCTGGTGTGGTAATGCTGGGAGCGTATCTAAACTAAAAAACAAAATGTAATCTATTGCAGCTTACCAGTCTTTAGATGTGTTTGATGTAGTCCCCTTCCTTTTTTTTTTTTTTTTTTTTTTTTTTTAAATGGGCTGTTGTACCACATCCATAGAATAGAATAGTAAACAAAGGCAGACTTTCAAGGTACCAGATCAAGACCTTTAGTATTTTTTATTTAAGATTATTAATTTTTTTTATTGATATTATAAAAAATAGCTCACAGCATAAATTTATTTTAGAAAGTCTTTATTAGATTATACATATTATAATAAAATATTTGTAATTGTCCCTAACCCCTATCGGCATTCGAAAATTATTTATAATACTTGTTATCAGTGAGAAAAATTACCCAAAAAGTGTCACTGCTATTGTGCTGGACAATCTTTTTGATGCATTTCCCCGTTTTTTTTTTTTTTTTTTTTTTTTTATTTATGGAATGGTAAGCTGCAATAAAGAACATTTTGGTTTTCGGATTTAGATATGTTTTTAAGGCGAATTCTATAAAAGTCATGGAGATAACTATGGGAGACTTTCTTCCATAGCTGTTTTTAGGAGTGACTTTGGTGTTTGATACAAAGGGGGCAGAAAATTGTAACGTAACTTTTTGCAAATGGAAAACCACTTTATTCTCTGGCAAAGGGAAAACTCCCCAAACCTTATAAATGCTATTACTAGATGAAAACATGAAGAAAGTCATTGTTATCAAATTTCTGAAAATAAAACTTTATAATAGCTAATATGCATAATATATAGTGTACCGCTCTTCAAAACATGAGGTCTTTAATCGTATAGGTTTTATGGAAAATAAATATATTTAACTTTATAGGAATGCGCTTGTTTGCACAATGTTTTCATCTGTTGAAGTGTCCCACCATGCCAATGTACAATGTGTGGGTATATATTTTAGATCATGCCTCTGAATATACTTTTACTTTACAGCCGCCAGAGGTTTTGCAGCCCCCACTGTATTTTTGTACCTCTGTGTAAGTTGACTCCTCCAGAATTACTTTATAAGACATGTGGGAGATGGGTCCTATTGCATAACACTTTCATTAATGCTTTTCGGTCCCTTCCCACGGCAAAATGGGTCAATAAGTCAAACTTACAGACTTTCCTCTGTTCTCGTAAACTCGGGCCTCCTATTTCACTCTCTGTTTCTACCAACACATTGCTGGTTAATGTGTTGTGACTTTTTCTGAATAGTAGATTTGTTGGTGGTGTTAATTACTAACTATTAGGAGCAGCAATGACCAAAGTTCAGCAGTTTTGGCACTGATTTTTGAGAGCGAAGTAATTACTCGTGTATGTGTACACTTTTTTTTTTTTTTTTTTTTTTTTTTTTTTCTTGATGTGTGCTTTATAGACCGCATGCATTAAGCACTAAAGCCATATTCTCACTTAAAATTGAATAACTACTTCTGTCAACTATGACAGACACAGAATCCAGACTAAGCAATGGCTTTCAGATCCTGGGAAATGGTACATTAAAACAAATGTATCCTTGAACTACCCAAGGGAGAAGAGAATGTTCAATTGGCAAAAAGGATTTTCAATTGGGTGAATACTTGACAATGTTCACTCAATTGATATTCTCTCTCCCTTTTTAGTGCCTTAGACCTCTTGTGTAGGGCCTAAATATGATAGGCAATAATATGGCACTTGAGTTGGTTAGTATAGTATGGCTAGTGATCACATGTGGTCCTTTTTTAAAGAAACCTTTATGGTTTTCACTCAATCAAAATCTTAAGAGGGTGTCCATAGGAATCATCTGTTTTGTACCCAAATATTGAGAGATTAGACATAGCCGATCTCTAAGGACACCTTTTTATAAAGTGTCATGCCAAACCAATTATACAATTTCAGTAATACTGCTATGTGTGTGTGTGTGTGTGTGTGTGTTATATATAAAAATTACACAAACAGTAACCAACAAATGAAACTAGAGGTCTGCAGTAAGCAGGCAGTGTGGAATCTCTCGAAGTGGCTGGCTTTATAAAAAACACAAATCATTTTTACAGTGAACGTAAACCCAACATTTATATCTCAGTATGTTTTGGCATCATGCCTTGTTTTTATTAAATATTTTTGTGAATCCATTGCAATATTCCTTACCTGGGGATCCTGCCAGTAACGGCTCATCTTTAAGCAAGCTGACAACACTAAGCTGCCTCCAAAAAAAATTGCAGCGTTGTCAATCTGCCGGGTGTGTTCTTTCAGTTTGCCATTGGGTTGCCTATGAGGCATCTAAGGTGGGCAGTCTAATGGCCAACTGAAGGAGCTCATAACTATGATTTGCTTAAAACTGTATTCAGTGAAGCATGATGCCAAACATGCTGTAAATACTTTTTATGTTCTTAACAAATATTTTTGAATGAGCATTTCATATAATAGTTGGTCACATCCTTGACATCATGGACTTTCTGTGAACTTGTGTAGTAGTTGCCACTTTTTAGGACAGGCTTTTTGCTGACTTTTAACTACCCCTTGACCTCCTTGTATTGTAACACTGTTGTACATGGCGTCTGCAACTACTAACAGATAGAGCTTTGGTGGAAAAGATAAATGTCGTTATAGCATATGTATCTTTACAGATACATATATCAATATAGTATACCTAGTGCATGCTTATGTTCTCAAATTGTGTTGTACTAATAGCACCTAACCAATGTTGTTTGTTTTTTTTTGTTTTTTTTTTCAGAATTTGATTTTACTATTCTGGTTGCTGTAATCGTAGCAGTTGTCCTGGTCATAGTTATTATAATTTTGACACTGATCGTGTGCTTGTGTAGAAAGAAGAAGAAACAAGAAGAAAAGACGAAGGAGACACAGCCACTAAACATTGTATAAATCCCAGCTCAGATGACTGTCTGTGTTGACTACTGCTATATGACTGCACAGTACCCACTACTGCAGAGGAGTGGAGCAAGACTCTGAGTAGTGTAGGATGATCTTAGTTTCTATGAAACATTAAGTTATGTTATTTGTAGTCAGTTCTGACTTAAATCTTTTATTTTGTGAATATCATGCATTCCTTTTTGTGATATGTTTCAACACTAAACAATTTTATTTTTATAAATAATAATTATAATATGGATTTAGATGAGTTTAAATGGTTTGGGTAAATCGGTTGTAGAAAGCCTAGTGCAAGTATGCTTTATAATAATTTATTAATTATTTGTAGTAATAGCTGTAAAAAATTGTGACTTGAAAGCACTACCGAAAAACACTACCAAGGGTACAAAGTATAATGTGGTGAAAGGACATGGTACAGAAGAATATGGTACAAGAAATGTCTTTCCTCACAATATAGTTATTTATTTTTTCCTACGATTTTGTTCTATGCAGTAAGCCTCAGAAAGCAATTCACAGCAGTCAAATCTGAATTCTGATTGGCTTCAGTGGGTTTCTTTCTAAATTGAAGCCCTAGAGATATTGCCTTATACACATTGGAAGTTGGTGTGGCTTGTACACCACACTTCTTTATTACCTCCTGTTAATTATTACTTTCTGAGCTGTGCTTATGCAACAACTGGAATGCTCCAGGTTGTTTGACTTATTTCTGCAATGTTTCATTAGCAGTGGATGTAGAGTTTACAGCCTGCTATGAATTTCCTGTTGAAGGGAAACTGACACCCATTTTCAAAATACACTATCACTAAGATGTGAAATCTGGAGTTTTTATTGGTTGTACCATTGGTGGTATCAATAAAAGTGTCAGTCCAACCACTTGTTTAAACTGCCTAACAGGGCCTTCTGTGCCTCAAGGACTCAAATGATTAAACCTCTTTGTGAGCTCTAAAATCTATACTGCAAAATATATTTTTTATTTTGCAATAAATTACAATGTAATTGTAGAATTGTCTTTCATTCCCTTTGTGATAAGGCAGGCCCTTGCACAACATAGTTGTTGGTAGCTCTAAAGAGGATTGTACGATCAGTTTGTAATGTGTATGGGAACAGCTCAAGGTGGGCAGAACCAAAGTGGGTGAAATAAGGGCAGTAACTGTGGCAGTGTGATCTCACTGTTGGGATCCCAACACAATAAACCAGTAGATGACCCCGCTCACTAGACAACAGCAGTGAGTGAAATATCACCTTTAAGTTGACTGACCCTTTAAGTATGGCTGAGCTACCAGTAAAGACTATGTTTAAACTTTCATTAGTTTATGAAGGGAAACTGACAAAATTCCTTTTTTTCCAAAAATTCAGATGCAAAAATCTGAATAGGCTTTGTTCACTGCCTTGTAGCTAGTATGTGAAAGTGGGCTTCACACTAAACGCCATCATAACTTAACCCAACTATTTCCACCTTGGAAACATTAACAGTAAATCGAGAAACAAATAGGACCAAATATTTAATAAATATAATAAATATATATATATATATATATATATATATATATATATATATATATATATATATATATATATATATATATATATATATATAATAATTTTTTTTTTTTTTAAGTGAAATTCTTCAAACAAAAAAATAGGCACAGCTCTAGAATATTAAGCCAAATATTATTCATGAAAACTATACCAAGTCCAAACTAAATTAAACTTGGGTACAGAGACTTATAAAAATCACAAAGCTGATTTAAAGATTATTCCTTTAAAGACAACAAATGTATCATTCAAGAAGCCAATTCTATTCACTATTCCCATTGCTGCTATAATACAGCCATATAACATACACTACTTCATTTGAATATCACTACTTTTAAAAGTAAAACGTGAATCATGTTTTTTGGGGTGATGGTTTTTGGAAATATTAGAGGCTAAGCACTTATCTAAGATGTTGTATTTTTAAAATGATTTTATTTGTGTATATATTGTGATTTGTTCATGCTGTCGTATTCATTGATTACTTTTTATACAGTGACAATCAAGGGTATTATTTATATAAGTATTGATATTATTGGATATTTTTTTATGTATGGGTGAATGTTGAATAACTTATTTTTCATAGGATTTATTGTTAAAATAAAGGTGAATGGTAAAAATTACTGTGTCTTTTTGCTAATCTGATTTTAATATGTTAAAAGTGATCTGACAGTTTGTAGAAATTCATTGTAAGCTTGAAAATGAGCAGAAGTGGTGTGGTATAGCTCAATGTTTTGTGTGACATGTAAAGAGGCATCCCATTTTATTAACTCCATCAAAACAACCACAGTATTATCTTTGCTCACAACCAGAAAAACAATTTTTTTATATATATATTTCTCAAGTCGTCTTCCAGGACGGCACCTTGAGAGTAGACTGGCTCCACCTGACAGGAAACACAATCAGAAAGAGGTTTAAAAGCCCCGCCCCTCCCCGTGCACCTCAGTTATTGATTGTGTTTCCCACCAGCGAAACAGTTTATTATTTTTTGTTAGACCTAAGGCCTGGGGCTGGTGGTCCCCCTCCGGGTACTGAGCGGTGGGTCCTGGGCGTCCCTGCCTCAGCTAAAGGTATCATGCCGGGTTTTCCCCGTGTGATAGGGGGGGGGAGGAAGATTGCAACAATACCCCCCCTTCTTTCCTTTCTGTAGGAATCCCTGGGATAGTGGCTATCCCAGTACTCCTATTTTGGCCATGTTCCCTCTCCTCCAGGACCCCTTACCTGCTGGGCGGGTGTGAGGGCTTCCTCAGCGTGGCTCCGGTGTGCTGTCCTCCCGGGGACATTTTCGAATGGAGCCAGCAGTCGACGCCGCGTCACAGGCAGCGCGCGGTGATGACGCACTTCCGGTCTTCACCAAAATGGCGGCCGCCAGCGGCGTCGGCTCCTCGCTGTTCTCATTGCAGCAAGGAGGAGAGTGGCGCCTGCACGACTTTGCTATGGAGCGCGAGGATCGTTCGCTAACAGCCGCTGCCGAGGACACCACCAAGGGTGAGTCTGCCTCAGAATGTCAGGGGGGGCATATTGGACTGGGTCCTCTCCCCCCCTCACACTTGATGTATGGACTGTAATATTTTTTCTCTCCCCTTACAGGGGAGGAGGTTTCTGCCCAGGGGGAAGCTGCTAATCTCTCCCTAAAACACACTTCCAAAACCAAGAGGTGTGGTAACTGTAGCATTAAGCTGGCTGCAGATTACTCCAAACTTCTTTGTGCCAAATGCATACAAAAACTGGCAGCAAAGGAAACTTCCCTGATTATGAAAGAATTCCTAACTGTCCAATCCCAAATGCTCTCCACGTTAAAGGAATTTAAGGACACCTTAAAAAATAGGGATCCTGAGCCCATAGCAGCCGGCCCCTCTTCCCAAGAGAGCTCATCCACCCCAGTGCCACGAGTTTCCAGGGCCAGGGAGTCTCTCCTATCTGACACCGAAGATTCAGAGGCTGCAGAAGATGGTGTAATTGATAGCCATTCTGAGGATGAGGATGCCAGATCAGGCAAATATATTTTTTCTGCAGATGACATGGGGGGTCTGCTGTCTGCTGTCTATGCCTCTGAGGGGATCCAACAGCCAGCAGAGCTGGTGTCGCCTCAGGACAGAATGTACCAGGGTCTAGCTAAACCCCAGCCAAAGGTTATCCCAGTCCATCAGTCACTTAAAGATATAGTTCTGAGGGAATGGGCTGAGCCTGAAAAGAAACTGCTAAGGTACAAGACCTGGAAGAGGCGCTGTCCCTTTAAGGAGGAGTTAGAAAATACTTTGTTTAAAACTCCTAAACTAGATGCATCTCTAGCACAACTCTCCAGGCAGTCTGACCTCTCGTTTGAGGATGCAGGGAACTTAAAGGATTCCTTAGACAGGCGGGCAGACACCTCCCTTCGCAGGGCCTGGGAGGCTAATGCGGCCGCCCTTGGACCCGCCTTGGCCTCTTCCTGCATCGCTAGGAATGCAGATACCTGGTTAACCAGACTTCTGGAGCATGTACCTCAGACCTCCAAGTTTAAAGAAATTAGAGATTCTCTTACAGTCATAGGCAGTGCGGTAGCCTATCTTGCAGATGCATCGATTGAAACAGTCCGATCCTCTGCTAAGATGGGTGCTCTCGTCAACGCCGCCAGAAGGGCGGTATGGCTCAAGACGTGGGAAGGTGATCTTGCCTCCAAGACCCGTCTATGTGCCCTGCCCTTTGAAGGCACTCTTCTCTTTGGGGCAGGACTTGATCAAGCTCTAACTAGGGCCTCAGAAAAGGGGAAACGGTTTCCCCAAAACCCAGACCTAACAGGAGAAGATTTTTTCGAGGCCCCCAGAATAAAAACCGACCTTCTGACCGAAGATCGGCCTTTAATAAGCGATGGATCGCGGGAAAGGATAAGCCAAAAGGGGGGTATCCTTTTCCCCGATCCCAAACCCGCAGGTAAGGACTCCAAGTGACTTAAGAGTCGGGGGAAGACTCTCCCAATTTTTTCCAGCCTGGGAGAGTATAACGCGGAGTCCTCACATTTTGCAAATAGTGAGGGAAGGTTACAGATTGGAATTCCGCCAACTTCCCCCCCCCCCCCCAATATTCCTCCTCACCCATCTACCCCAAGATCCCCTCAAGGCAGCTGCCCTTCTGGGAAATGTGGCAGATCTAGCTCAGCAGGGAGTCATAATCCCAGTTCCGCCAGGACAACAGGGTCAGGGGGTGTATTCACATATTTTCATGGTGCCCAAGCCTTCGGGGAAATTCTGATTGATCATAAATTTAAGACCTTTAAACACCTTCCTCCTCTACAAGAAGTTCCGCATGGAAAACATTTACAGTCTCAAGGGACTGTTGTTAGAAGGAGTCTTTATGTTAACCATAGACTTGAGGGACGCCTACCTCCATGTCCCAATCTTCGGGGACCATCAAAGGTTCCTCCGATTTGCCATTGCCTCCCCTCAGGGGATTCAGCACTGGCAGTTCACCGCACTCCCCTTTGGTCTGGCCTCCAGCCCAAGGGTTTTCACGAAAGTCCTGGCAGAGGTGGTCGCCTTTCTACACCTGAAAGGGATCTCCCTTGTCCCCTACCTGGACGACCTACTGCTTTTCAACCCCAGCCGAGAACTTCTTCTCTCGGATCTGACCACCGTCCTGACTACTCTGGAATCTTTGGGATGGATTGTAAACAGAGAAAAATCTTCTCTCCTCCCAGAACAGAGAAAAATGTATCTGGGGTTCCTGATAGATTCCGTAGAGAAAAAGCTGGTTCTTCCAGAGGAGAAGATCCAGAGACTCGGGTCAGTGGTCAGGTCCGTCATGGGTTCAATAGAAATTTCCCTCAGACAGATCATGAGG
The DNA here is from genome assembly GCF_905171775.1 of Rana temporaria. Classification (NCBI taxonomy): domain Eukaryota; kingdom Metazoa; phylum Chordata; class Amphibia; order Anura; family Ranidae; genus Rana; species Rana temporaria. The sequence goes on from NC_053495.1 coordinate 135,879,428, forward strand.
TTACTGGGACTGATGACCTCATGCATCCCAGCGGTCCCATGGGCCCAGCTTCATTACAGAACCCTGCAGGCCTTCCTGCTCTCCTCCTGGGACGGGAAGGACTCATCCCTAGACTCCAGGGTCAGCATCCCAGAGTCGGTAAAATGTACACTGGGGTGGTGGCTCATTTCTCAGAATTTGGAGGAAGGCCTCCCATGGAACCAGACAAATCCTCTCAGGATAACCACGGATGCCAGCTCCTGGGGGTGGGGAGCCCACATGTCGGGTCTCCAGGCCCAGGGGTCCTGGGATCGACAACAGAGCAGGTCCTCTTCCAACTTCCGCAAATTATTAGCGGTCGGGAAGGCCTTGGAGGCGTTCGAGGAGAGAGTCATAAACCAAGAAATACAGATTCTCTCCGACAACGCAACCACGGTGGCGTTCATAAATCACCAGGGAGGCACCAGGTCCCGTTCCCTCCTAAGGCTGTCCTTAGAAATTCTGGGTTGGGCAGAACAGAGAGTCCTCTCCCTTTCAGCTATCCACATACGGGGAGTCCTAAACCTAGAAGCGGACTTTCTAAGCCGCCAACCCATCCTCCAGGGGGAGTGGGAATTAAATCGAGAAGTCTTCGACTGGGTTCGACATCGTTTCGGCAACCCAGAGATAGACCTCTTCGCGAACAGGAAGAACAGGAAGGTAGAAAGGTTCTTCTCCCGGGATCAGGGATCGGAGGGTGTGGACGCGTTGGCACAGGCCTGGACATTTCAGCTGGCCTATGCCTTCCCTCCCCTGAGTCTGATCCCAAGGGTCCTACAGAAACTGAGTCGCTCACGAGGGAAGCTGATCCTGATCGCTCCCCAGTGGCCCAAAAGAGCTTGGTTCCCAATGTTAGAACGTTGGTCTGTTCTTCCCCCCCCTTCCTCTCCCGGTCCGAGTGGACCTTCTGCGGCAGGGACCGATCTTTCACCCAGAGCCCGACTTTTTCAGTCTGACGGCCTGGTACTTGAGAGGTGGAACCTGCAGCGGAGAGGATGTTCGGAGAAGGTAATAAATACCCTTTTGGCTAGTCATAAGGAGGTCACTAGAAAGATTTATGCTAAGACCTGGGGGATCTTTTCACGCTGGTGTGCAGCCAGGCAAGCCCCACTACCTGAAATATCTGTCATCCTGGAATTTCTCTAGGAAGGAGTTGATCTAGGACTAGCCACAAGAACCTTAAGAGTACAAATAGCCGCCTTGTCCTACTTTTTAGACAAGAGGCTGGCCCTGGATCCGCTGATCAAGAGGTTCCTGTCGGCTAGGGATAGGTTATCCCCTATTCAAATCTCCAGGGTTCCCCCCTGGGACCTCACCTTGGTAGTAGACCATTTATCCAAACCTCCGTTTGAACCGATAGACAGCATTCCGGTTAGGCTGTTGACATTTAAATTCTCCTTTCTTCTGGCTATTACTACGGCCAAAAGAATAGGAGACATGCAGGCGCTCTCAATCAAAGAGCCTTATTTTCGTCTTTTTGAAGACAGGGTAGTCCTAAGTCAGGATCCCCTGTACCTACCTAAGGTGGCAACGAAATTTCATAGGTCACAAGAAATTATTCTTCCTTCATTTTGCGCAAATCCACAGAACGAAAGGGAAAAGACCTTCCACTGTTTGGATGTAAGACGCTGTTTGTTAAGTTATTTGGAAAGGGTGAGCGAGTTCAGACGCTCATCACACTTGCTAATTAATTTTTCAGGACAGAAAAAGGGTTGCCAAGCATCTAGAGCCTCTATATCTAGGTGGATAAGACAGGCAATTTCATTAGCATACATTAAGGCTGGCAAAACAGTACCTAAAGTTAAGGCACATTCCACGAGATCTACAGCAACCTCCTGGGCAGAGAGAGCAGGAGTTTCAGTGGAACAAATCTGTAGATCAGCAACGTGGTCAAGCCAGAACACCTTTCTCAAACACTACCGAGTGGAACTTCTGTCACCCCAAGATTTGACGTTTGGCAGAAGAATCCTGCAGGCAGTGGTCCCGCCCTAAGGTAGGCCTGAGGGTTACTTGCTTATCTCTCAAGGTGCCGTCCTGGAAGACGACTTGAGAAAATACCAGTTACACTTACGGTAGCTGTTTTTCTGTAAGTCTTACAGGACGGCAGGCCTATTTCCCACCCTGAGGAATTTATATGGTTTGTATTTTCATATACTGGTTCCCGTGCTCTAATGGTGGTTACTTTATCACTAACTGAGGTGCACGGGGAGGGGCGGGGTTTTTAAACCTCTTTCTGATTGTGTTTCCTGTCAGGTGGAGCCAGTCTACTCTCAAGGTGCCGTCCTGTAAGACTTACAGAAAAACAGCTACCGTAAGTGTAACTGGTATTATATATATATATATATATATATATATATATATATATATATATATATATATATAATTTTTTATTTTTTTTTTCTCTGTACTAGTCTTAAACTTGACCTCCTTTGTCCCTTGATCTTAGTAGCCTCTAGGATCCTCGGCCCTAACATCTGTTCAAGCTGAGATTGTGCCAACCCCTCCTGGCATTAAACTTTGCCCAAGAGCATCTACTGCCCAATGAAGTTCAGGTCTTTGACGGTCCATAGGCAGGGAATTAAAAATTATTCTTGACTTTGGCAGATGTGAAGGCCGCATATAAAACATTTGTCAACGGGCTGCCCAGGAATTGATTGCGATACGAAGGTTCCAAGTTTCTAAGACCCACTGTAGCATGTTGGCTACTAGGGATGAGCTTGCATTTGTTTGGATCCCAGCTGTCATTCTTGGTCCAATGAGCTGCAGGGGGGGGGGGGGGGGATTTATCCATAACACAGCTGGTGTTGCAAAGGGGCTGGGAGGCTCATGACATCATTGACTTAATGTGGCCGTATTAGATTAATGTTGTTGACCTAATATGGCCAAGTGCCCATATTAGGCCAATGATGCCACGAACATCCCTGTACCTTACTAACATCAGCTGTGGGACAGGAAAACCCCTGCCCATAGCACATGGGATCAAGAATGGCAGCTGGCTTTGAGATTTCATCCCTGTTGGCGACCTCGGTATAATTTTAAAAGCATATTGTCTTTTTATTTTAGGTATGTATTTTGGTTGGATCAGCTTGAAGCTAAAAAAATGTAAACTGTTTAATAGAATTATGTAATAAAAGCATTTGATTTGAATATAACTAACTGTAGCGTATCTTCCCATAATCCTATTCATACCAGGGTTTAGAATGAGAGAGAAATGGGCAGTAGTGAGTTAACCATAATTCGGTGTTGTCAATCTAGCACCAGGATTTACTTACAGTATAGCAGGGCACATGGGGTATGTATTGCTGCTTCTTTGATGGGCAGCAGTATGTCATGGATATCCATTAATGTCTGGCAGCTTACTTTCTTCTCATGTCTCCATCAGAGGCCTGACTCTCTTCTGGCTGCCTTTTTATCACCTCTCCTTCCTGTATGGCCCCACCCCAGGAAGTCTATATTAACTGTTGCACTGCAGGTCTGCTTTGCTGTTAAACCATGTTGTTAGCTTAAGTTCCTGTCTGCAGTGTGCTACGTTTACCTTCCTGTGTACCGTTTTTGGCTCCTCCCTGACTTCTCCTGTTTGCCTGTGACCCTGACCTTTTGCCTGTCCCTCGGTTACCCTTGTCTGCCTGTTGCCCTGACCTCGGCTTACCCATCACTATCGCTTGTCCTGGTTGCTTCTTCCCCTCTCTCCCTGCGGAGCGTGACCTAGGGGATCCCAGGGATCGCGACCTGGATCCAGCTGCGGTGAAGGCCATCCTCACCACTAGAGGCTCTGGTGAACACAAAGCTGGGTCTTAAACTCCACGCCCTGGGGAATCTTAGGTTCACGCTTCCTCTCTGATTGCAGCAGTCAGCTATAGGGTTCACTACCCTGTGGTGCATCCCTGACCCCCAACGGGGTGCACTTGTCACCTGGCCACAGGTCACCTGACGCAGTAGTTGGGAAGCAAGTTGACCAAGAAAACATGAAGGTATCTGCTGGCTCGTGTGTGTGTGTGTGTGTTTTTTTTTTTTTTCAGAACAAGTTTTTGGGGTGTGCACCCTTCTTCAAGGTCCAAGCAGTACTAATACATAAAGGTGAGATAGAGGGCGCTAGTGGAAAGGATCTTCCTTAGTGTGCTGCCCTCGCAGGATACAGTACTAATACATAATGTTTTAGCAGAATGTAAAGGTTTTTTTGTTTGTTTGTTTTTTTTTTTTTGTTTGTTTTTTTTTTTAGTTTCCTTTAAAACTTTGTATTCGACAGTCCAGAGAGTGAACCTTTTTATCACAAGCTTGTTTCAAAGTGAAAGCGGTGCCAAAAATTGCTGTAACCCCCGTTGCTCCACACCCTGCACAAACACAAGCCCAGGGTGCGTACGTGGTTGCACCACATGTGTGACATATTGATACAAAAAAAATTAGAACAAAAACTCTAGCAAAAGAGCTCCTGATTAACTCTAAAATGAGGAGCTGTGAAGTAGTTTTTTTTTTTTTTTTAAACCACTTTAGCTAACTGACAATTCTGCGGTCACGTGACGCTGTACCTAAATAAAATTGATGTCATTACAAATAGTGCTTTCTTTTGTTGGTATTCCATCAAATTTCTGTGTGTGTGTGTGTGGGGGGGGGGGGGGGGGGGGGGGTGCAATATAAACCAAAAAAGCAAGCTATATAAAAAATATATATGCACTGCTCTGGAGCCAAACTGGTTAGTACTGCTTGGACCTTGAAAAAGGGGGTTACACTCCAAAAACTTGTCCTGGGAAAAATTGTCATTCTCAAACTTGCAGCACAATTGCTTGCTATCTGGGATGCGATAACAGTATACTATACTATGGTAAAAAGTGTGTTTTTATGTATCTAGTAAAACGGCATTCTTACAATTCTTTCCTGTATACGGAATGTCATAACGTATATTCCCACGATTTGCACACTTGGTGACCCTTACCTTCAACAGCTGCAAGTTCAGTATTTTTGCCATGATTGACAAGGAACTGTATAGGTCTGGGACCACAGAGAGGTTAGCTATTCCAAATAAATTGCTGGAGCCCGAGGCATTGTTAATAAAGTGATGACTAGATTTTCCTGAATTACTGCATATGTAACCATAATGTAATCTCATACAAAAATGTGATGTAAATTTATGTAAATAGTTAAAGTGTTTATAACACCAAAAACAAAAATATAATACATTGCTTCCTATCAGTCCTTGGATGTGGTGACTGCATTAGTTTTCTTTTTTAGACTAACATGTACAGATATATAGCTTTGTTATCAACTTTTCAAAAAAATAAATAAAAATATTGTGAACTACAAAACACCTCAATCCATGATATGGACATGAGTAGAGAAGTATGTGTTCTATAGTCCAAATTAGGAGAGCAGTCTAGGGTAACAACACTGCTCCTCCATAGAGACAGTACAGTGAGTGTATTATATACTATACTCAGAACCTTGAATAGGGTGGGTGTAATATATATATGATATCCTCCCAGAATGCGCCTGTTGTGGGGCCACGTAGCCACATGATCTATTACCAACTGTGTCCGCCAGACACATCGAGGGTTGCCACCTCCTCGTGCCCAGGCCATTTTTCAGCGCTGTCACAATTTGAATGACAATTGCGCGGTCATGCCTACACTGTAACCATGTAAAATTTGTATAATTTTCTTCACACAAATGGAGCTTTCTTTTGGTGACATTTAATCACTCCTAGGTTCCCCCCCCCCCCCAAAAAAAAAACTAAAGACCAAAAATTTAGGAAAAAAAGTT